>NC_133620.1:46995059-47100059 GCF_048593235.1 Sminthopsis crassicaudata
TATGATGAAAATAGAAAAAAGTTACACAGGCTGAGTAGACATGATTGTCCAATGATCTCTATCAATGAAGTGAACACCCACATTGATAAGATCAAAGATCCATTCAAATTGTTGCATTATTTGCTAAAAGTCATTTTTCTTAAAATACTTCTTTGTTGGGGTTAAGGATAGGGTGATAATGGAAACCAAAGAGATTTATTAAATTGCAAAAGAGTTTTTGGGATACTTCACTTAATTTTCAATTTAATTTTAATTTTGTTTTAAATTACATAGACAACATGGTATCAAATGGAATGATTCCATAACCCAGATATGACACGTTGTAGGTATATAACTTAGATCTTACTTATTTGCTCTGGCCCACATTTTTATCATCTTAAAAATGGGAATCCTGATTTTTTTTTTGATGAGAAAGCGAACCTGCTAAAATTAATGTGCTATATAAATGTGAGGAATTATTACTATTTCAAATTACTCCAGGCTGAGTGTGCAACAAGTCAGAAAGAATACTAACTCTTAATTTCTCAGAGAGAAATAATAAGCTTAAAATTAGAGTGACTTTCTATATTTATTATATTCCATATAAAGTGCCAACTGTGCCTAATTCATGGTAAATCATTCAGAATACCAAAAAGGCAGTCTTTAGTAGTTATACCTGTCTATCATTTACTATGATAATATAATCAAGATAATCTGAACCATGTTATGTAGTTTTCAACATTTTATATTTGTTTAAAAAAAACCTCAGTGATAAAAAATATAGAAATTGATTCTTTTACTTTTTACTCCTCTTTCAGTTACTATATTAATTTGTGGAATTGCAAAGGGCACTTCAGTGCCAAAATAATTATCTCTTAATATATGTTTGTGCATATATTCACACACATAAACATACTCACTCACTATCCTTTTGGAAGTAACAAAATAGAATACTAAATTTCTTTAGTGCCTTTTATTTCAGGACAAAAATATAGACAAACTTTATCTCATCATGAAAGTTCAGATAACTTCTCTGCTGATTTTTCAATTTATTATCTCTATGTTTTATTATGTTTCAAATTAATGTAGTAGTTTGGTGGGCTGAACTTAAACTAGTACATGAGAGCTAATAGTTAATTTTTCAGTGTGAGCATTTACATAAAGGAAAATTAAAATTTATTTTAAAAAGTCAACCCCTGATTTATGTTTTAGTTGATAATCTAGACATAAAAAATAATGGAGAGAATGTTAATTATGTAAATTATATTTAAAGTGTGTCTTGTGTAACTTTTTTCCCTCCCTAAATTTTGTAACTGATACTTAGGTACAGGTATTGATATAAATATGAGTGAATGACTAGATGGTTCAATGAATAGAGGGATGAACCTAGTATAAAGAAGATCTATTTTCATATAGCAGAACCTAGTCATTGACCAACACCTAATCCCTATACCAAGATAAGGTTGAAATGAGTTTATGTTTTAAACATAAAGAATGATAGTACACTCAAAGTAGAAGAACAAAGGATACTGTACCTCTCAGATCTGTGAAGAAGAAAGGGATTTTTGGTCAAAGAAGAACTAGAATTCATTAAGAAATTCAAAATTGATAATTTTGATTATATTGTCAAAAACTTTTTGTACAAACAAAAGCAATACAGACAACATTAGAAAAAAAGCAGAAAACTGGGGGGGGGGGATTTATATCCAAGGTTTTGTGAAATAACTAATTTCTAAAATATAAAAAGAGACCTGACTCAAATTTATAAGAATAGAAGCCATTCTCCAATTGATAAATGGTCAAAATGTATGAATAATTTTCAGACAAAGAAATTGAATCCATTTCTACTCACATGAAAAAAAAATGCTCTAAATCACTATTTATCAGAGGAATGCAAATTAAGACAACTCTGAGATATCATTACACACATCTCGCATTGGCTAAGATTATAGGAAAAATCATAATGAATGTTGAGAGGATGTGGGAAAACTGAGGCACTAATACTTTGTTGGTGGAGTTGTGAACTGGTCCAACCATTATGGAGATCAATTTGGAACTTTGCCCAAAGGACTATCAAACTACACATACCCTTTGATCCATCAGTGTCTCTTCTGAGTCTGTATCCCAAAGAGATCATAAAAAGGAAATAGGACCCACATATACCAAATTATTAAGTAGCAGCTCTTTTTGTAGTGGCAAGGAACTGAAAACTGAGTGGATACCCATCAATTGGGTAATGACTGAATAAGTTATGATATATGAATGTTATACAACATTCAGAAAGGCCTGGAGAGATTTATATGAACTGATACTAAGTAAAATGAACAATATCAATAGAACATTGTACACAGCAAAAAGATTATGTGATGATCAATTCTGATGCACATGAGTCTTTGTAAGAGCTAGGTAATTTAGGCCAATTTCAATAGTCTTGGAATGGAGAGAGCCATTTGCACCCAAAGAGAGGACTATGAGGATTGATTATGGATTAGAGCATAACATTTTCACTTCTTTGCTGTTGCTTGCTTGCATTTTGTTTTCTGTCTCTTTTTTTTTTTTTGACTTTTTGATACTTTTGTAGCATGATAATTGTAGAAATGTGAATAGAAGAATTGTACATGTTTAACATATATTACATTGCTCACTGTCTAGGGGAGGGGGTGGGAGAAGGGAAGGAGAAAAAATGGAACACAAAATTTTGCAAGGTTGAATGTTGAAAACCATCTTTGCATATAATTTGATAATAAAATTACTTTAAAAAAAAATATTTTCCTGAGTTCAAATTTTGCCTCAAATAGTTAATAATTATGTTACTTAAGGCAAGTCACTTAATCTTGTTTGTCTCATATTTTTCATCTATTAAAAATGAGCTGGATATGGAATGGCAAATCACTCTAGTGTCTTTGCTAAACTAAATAAATAAACCAGCAATAAATAAATAAATTGATAACTTAGCCAAACAAACAAACAAAAACATATTGGGTCCCCAGACTTAGATGTGACTAGAAACAACTGAACAACAAATATAGGAAAATATAACACATACAGGCAATTATGCACATAATACATATATAAATGATAGAGCTTTATAAATATAAATATCGAGATCTAGATGTAGAGATCTTTATTTCTATATTGATCTAATGAATATTAACTATACTTACCTAATCTAAATCTAACTAATATAATTAACCTCTATAGTGATGTACCAAACTATGTAATACACTAGCTGTTCTATCATCTTCTTTCCTTTCTCATTTGTATATGTTTATATATATGTATGCATGTATTGATACATGCATATGTGATATCACATATGTCTATATGTTTATATGGATATGCATATACATACTCTACCAAAATATTAAACTCCTAATTTGCAGGACAACTTCCATAACATTTCTTTATATATATATATATATATATGTGTGTGTGTGTGTGTGTGTGTGTGTGTGTGTGTGTATATATACATATATATCATATATTATATAAGTATATTATAATCACATAATATATAATGATAATATAGCATACCATTATGTTATACATTAGTTGTTATATAATAAGATATAATTATCATGTTATATAATAATTATGTTAACTATTATATATATAAAAAATATATGAAATGCATATATCATGCTTACTTATATAGCTCATTGCCTTATATCTACATCTATATGCACATGTCTTATATAAATATATTTCAGTTTGCATTTAGAATTATATTTGTTTTTTAAATATACATTTTGTACCCTCAAGTACAATATAAACTCAGTGAGGCAGAGTTTGAGGGTGGATACTTGTTCACATGTAAGTTCTACCATATCTCAAAGTGCTAGGTGATTCTCTAAGAGAATCTACTTTCCATTCCACATCAATGGAGGGAGTTATGATAGTGCATGTAAAATTATAAATATCTACAAATCAAAAAAGCTCCTTTTAGTGAATTTGTTTTGATTTTGTTGCTATTCATTTCAGTCATGTCTGACTTTTCATGATATCTTTTGAGTTTTTCTTGGCAAAGCTACTGGAGTCATTTATCTTCTTTCTTTTGCTCATTTAACATATGAGGAAATTGAGGCAAACAAGTTAAAGTGATTGACTGCCCAGTGTCACATAGCTACTATATCTGAAAATTTACTGAAATGCAGGTCTTCCAAACTCTAAACCCAGCTCATAAAACCCCTAGTTGCCCAATTTTATTGATGCTGATAGGCAACTAGTCTTCAAATTGAAGTCCCAGAGTTCCTTAAGGAGTTGAGAGATTAATGACTTGTCCATGGTCATACTAGCTAGTATATTTAAGAGGAAGGATTTAAATATAGATCTTCCTAACTCCAAAGCAAGGTATACCCAATATGTCATGATGATTCTCATTTCCCAATATCTTAGGGACCTGAAAAAAGTACACATTTTTCTCCCCTTTTTTATTTCTAACTGTTCTTTACAGGGACAGTGGTGGGAGTAAAACAAGCTTACCTTTACAAATTCTATCATTCAAAGAATCCAGCTTACAAAACAGAACTGATGTGGAGAAGCTAAAAAAAAAAAAGTCTAAGTGATATCTTGATCAGAACAGAAGGGCAGAATAAGTGAGCTGGAATCATGAGGTTATAACTGGTTGCTCTAGCAACTGAGGGAAACTTTGAGTTTGATTGTGGGTTGGGGAGGAAGTTCCAGGAAAATGAAGTGTTGCCATGGTATTAAGTTTGATTTCTATTCAGAGAGAACAAAGCGGTCATAAGGGAAGCAAAATTAAGGGGCTCTTTCCCATATGAAGGGCCTTCCCAATTTGGAAATTGAGTGATTCAACCACTATGAAGAAACACTGAGCCGATCCTCCTGAGTGAGATCAACTCTAGAGAAGGGAATTCACAAGCTTGTAAAGAGAGGGATAAGAGAGAGAGAATGTTAAGGAAATGTTCCACTCCTCAGCAAGACCATTTTCACTCAATTTCTTTCTCTAGGTCAGATACTCTGAAGCCCCATAATTTAGCAGCCTCTGAATACAACAGAGAGAGGAATAAAGAATAAGCTCCAAAGAGATTCAATGTGTAACAGTAGGTGGACTTAAATAAGCTTAATAAGACATGAATAAACCAGCAAAAAGCCATATAAAAGCCATATTGAATTTGCTGTTTTCTTTACAAAAAAAAAAAAAAAAAAAAAAAAAAAAAAAAAAAAAAAACTTTTCAAAATACTCCAATTGAATCAAACAAGCATTTCTTCAGTGTTTATTATACAAGCACTGCTTTCAGGTCTGGGAATGGATTCAAAGGAAAAAAAATGAAATCATTCTTACTTTCATGGACCTTCCATTCTCTTAACCATATACAATATATACAAATTTTAAGGGGAAAGGAACAAAAAGCAGGAGTAGGAGAGGATTGAGAAGGAGAATGGTTGGGGTTGGACCTGTGTAAGAAATGTTGCTTGAGCTGAAATTATAAAGGGATATAGGTTTTCCAAGAGACAGACTTGAGGAAGGAAAAGATTCTAAGTCTAAAGAACAGTTGTTCAAAGCTTTGTAGAAAAGAGATGAAATGTGTTTAGAAAGAATAGCAAGAAGACTGACTTGAATGGTAAGACTATGTGAGGGGCAGTAATGAGAAATCAGTCTAGATAGATTTATATCAGATTGGAGGAGCTATAAATTGCAAATAGACGACATTCCATTTTAGCCCACATACAATTGAGAGATATCAAAGCTTCTCTGGCAAGGGAATGGCTAGTCTTGGGCTTTAGAAATATAGCTTTGGCTTTGATTGGATTGATTGATTGAAGAAATAGAGAGAGTTAAATAGGAGACAAATTAAGTCTACAACATTATCTCTTATGATGACTAATAAATATTATGGATTTCAGAGTTAGATCTTAAAAGTTATATAGTTCAACCTGTCAAAATTAATATTTAATGAATCCATTCTATTTGGCCGATCCTAGTCCCCTGAATCATTGTGACTAGATTTAATCATGGGGTCTCAAAGCCTATGCCAATAGAGGGGGATCATGAACTCCTTCATTGTGTCCTTCTTATTAGTTCAACCCCAGATCACATTTACACAGTCAAAAAGCATTCACAAAGAGCTTATATCATACACTTTTTCAAACAGGAATTGTATATAATAATCTACGTCTGCAAATGGGCAGCTAATATAAACATGTTGACATAGCAGAAAAAGAGAATAGAGACTATTGAGACTATTCTATGATCCCTTTTAACATCTAAACCAATGATCCAATATCCAAGACCAAATTAGATTCAAATGTAAGCCCAAAACAGAAGCTACAGAAATATAGAAGGATGATATGACAAGATAGATAACCTGTAAGTGTAGCCTGTTTGTAACTTAGTAGGCACCATGAGCCCATCATCATGCATGAAGGACTAGGTAAGAGAAAATGAAGTTGAATTGAATCAACTGTCTTAATGGGCCAGAAAATCAACCAGTCTGAGTGAAAAATTCACATGTTATGGTTGACTGGTATTGGTTGGAAAAGCAACTGAAATTTGTGAAATCATTAAGATGCCCAAAGTAGTCTGAATGGACCATATTTTTCAAATTCTATCTGAATGGTTGATGTGGTGTAGACATTGCCTAAGGGCCTAAAATGACCAATAAAACATTTCTGCCTCTCCTACTTGCAAAAAGAAAGAAACAAACAAAAAACCTTAAATCCCAGTGATACCTACCCTGTACGAATCAGTCATATTTCCTTAATGACCATGTGACATACTTTCTTAGAAGACAGGCAATTTCCTTTCTGCTTTGTGTTTCCTTAGCTCTCCATGGTGACTGTTATTTTTGATTGACTCCAACTCCTCTTGTGTGTAATGTAAAATAATAGGGACTAGAAACGAGGACAGAACTGAACTCTACAACTTAACTCATAAAAGTTTCTGATGATAATTTGTAAGACTTTTTTTCAATTCAAAATACATTTTTCATTTAAAAAAAGCCACAAGACCACTATCTCTAGCATAAAGCTGTCCATGAAAAAGTATACTTTTTCTATGCAAACCTCAGATTGCTATGAACTAGCTATAGGAGATCAAAAAAAGGAATTTGACAATTATTTTAATTGAACATAATTTGGCTGTATAGGAAGTCATAACAATGATAAAATGGAAAAAAAAAAAAAAAACTAAAATATTATCTCTCCCTTTCTCCCCATCTTTGTCACTCCCATTCCCAATTCTGTCTCTCTCCATTTCTCTTTCTGAATATCTGTCTCTGTATTAATTTCTCTTAGTCTCTATCTCTCTCCATTACTCTGCCTTTGCTTTGTCTCTCTAGCTCTCTCTGTATGTGTTCCTCTATGTTTATATCTGTTTCTTTCTCTGCATCTTTTTCTGATAACTCTGTCATTGTATCTGTCTGTTTCTCCATCTGTCTGCCCCCTCTCTTACTCTGTCTGTTTCTGTATCTGTTTCTTTTCTTCTCTCTTCTTTTCCTTATTTGTAATTTAGTAGTCATTTTGATTTTTCAGAAAATAATGGATAACCGCTTATCTGGCATATTATATGACAATATATAAAGTATGTTTTTTTTTTCAAAATTTCTCTCAGGGCCATGGTAAACCTGAGAGTAAGCAGTTCCATAGTTCTATGAAATTTGGATTTTCTGAAGTCTATTCTGAATTTGTTGTATAGTCACTCAGTCATATCTGTTTCTTCCTGATCCCAGGGACCACAGAATGCTAATATTGTTTGTGAAGTTTTCTTGACTAAGATACTGGAGTGGTTTGCCATTTTCTTCTCCAAGAAATTAAGGCAAACAGAGGTGAAATGTTTGCCCAAAATCATAAATCTGAGGCCACACTTGAATTCAAGCCTTACTGACTGGAAACCCAATGGTTTATCCACTGAGCTACCAGACTTCCTCCACATAAGAATCATAAGAGCATCTAAAAATTCTTGTGAGTATCACATTAGATGATCACAGAATCAGGCAATTTCATAGTTAGAAAGGCTCTTCTGATACCAAGGGCCATCTGGTTCAACCCTTTTATTGTTGAGTCATTTCAATCAGGCCTGACTCTCCAAGATCTCATTTGGGATTTTCTCAACAACAATCTTGGAGTACTTTGCCATTTCCTGGTCCTACTCATTTTAGAGAGGAGGAAAATGAGACAAAAACAGAGGGACGATTTACTCACAATAATAGGTATCTGAAGCCAGGAATTCAGTTCTCTATTCGCGTACCACCTTGCTATCTCTATCATGAAAAGAATTCAATGAAAATATTTTAGTTTATTTCACAACTAATATCATAAATTTCATCTAAATTGTGTAATCTGTTCTCATATCTTTAGTCATCTGGGGACACATTAATCTAACAATCCCTTTTGGATTTCTCATCCCTTTTTTCAAAAAGAAGTAAGTGTCATTATATCATCCATTTACAGGAAGAAGATACCACAGACATGATTTTCAAAACTTCTCAAACTAAGGTCTATGTTTTGTTTGTGTTTTGTGTTTTTTTTAATATTATGATAAGTATATTTCAATTTAATTGGTGATTTTTTTGTATTTTGAATGTTAATCCTAATATTTTATATACATTTAAAATAATTGCTTTCCTTTGTATTCTTCTGTATTATATCTTATTAAAATAGCATTTTCAAAAGTTAGAATCTAGATATTTCATGAATGACAAAGGGTTACATGACATAAAAAATGCTTCATCCATCTTCTGTTAGGTAAAAAATGGCAGTAAATCTTTGTTCCATCTCAAATTATCACTCTATAACTGAGGAAATTCAGGTTCACAGAAGCTAAAAATGTGGTAAATAATACCATGTCTGCATGTTAAATATAAGAGTCGAGATTAATATCCATGCTTTTGTTTCATAGTATTTTTTCTACCATGCTGTGTCCAGAGCTCTTAGATTCTTTGTCTTATTCTTGTCAGTTTACTGGTGCTCTATTATATTTATTCCATATATAAATATCTTCAGACTCTACCAAGAAAAAAGATATTAATAGACATGTTGTTGTTATTATTTAGTCACATATGAATCTTCATGACTCTATTTGGTATTTTCTTGGCAGATATTGGAGTACTTTGATATTCTCTTCTCCAATTAGTGGACATTATCTTCTTTCAAAACAGAAACATATTGACATAAAAGAAAGGATGATGGCTTTGCAGTCAGAGGAAGTACTTTTATTTGTTCCTGACTCAATGGAAATAATGTTGAATTTGATGGCATCAGACTTAGTTTTGAATACCAGATTTGTTATTTTAATAGCTGTATGAGATTTGACAAGTAATTTAATCTTTATCAACCTCAGTTTCCACATCTAAACAATGAAAGACTGAGTTTGATGACCTCTCACTTTCTACCCAGTTCTAAATCCGTCATTCCTAAGATCTATCATCCTCAGAAAGTCACTTAATTTCCTTTACTTCTTATTCTATATCTTTAAATTGAGAAGTGATTCAGCTAGCTTATCGCTGAATTTTCCTCTGATTCTAAATACTTAGAACACATAGTCATAAATGGAATCCATTCATTCAAATAGTTTTTTTTTAATAATTAATCACCTTTAAGGAACAGATCATGCACTGATACTCAAGGTGATTATTAGGCAGGTCCACGTTTCCTGGTTTTTCAACAAGCAGTAGAAAACTTTGAAGGCTTCATGTAGGTGGATGATTTCTTGCTGATTCAGCTGCCTAGATACCAAGACAATTTTTCCAGCTGCCACAGCTTTTCATTCTGTAAAAGTCTCAAAATGCTTTGCAATGAATCAAGCCCTTTCTTGAATAGAGTAAGTAAATAGTTCATTTTAACAGAAACTATATTGTCACTACATCAGCAATTCCCATTTACGAAAAAATGTGCATTACTTATTCAGCTATTTGAAAGATGGTACTATAGGAGAGGCTTTTTGTCAATTCATTTTTTTTTTTAATCTATGAGCCTTCATTTCCAAACCTATAGTATCATGTGTTTTTAAGATGTCAATTACCATTTTAAAATGTACTACTCTAGCTTGAGTTTCTCAGCAAGTTTCCATGGCAAAGAAAACACTAATCCTTTCAATTTATTGGGAATCAATGTTTAATCCTCTTTTTTTTTTGTCCTCCTACTTACTATAAATCATGAAAAATTCTGAGCATCAGTTTAAGAATTTAAAGCCCTATATAATATTCCTATTATTTATTGATCATATTAAATGAAAAGTTTTAGTGTTCTCTATTTGGAAAGTAAACTAAGAAATTATGCTTCACATGGAGCTATTTCAACATAGATTATTAATATGAATGTGTATTATGAAGAATTTTCATTTTTCTTTGATTTTCCTGAATGGTGGGTTTTTTTCTTAGTTAAAGTTCAGTTAAATGATAATAAAATAAGATAAATATCTACATTAATGTTCGTATTTGGAATCAACTGATATACTGAACATTTGCGTTTGCTATAATCTCTTCCATTTAGGAGACTATACTTTGCCCTTTTGAAGATAATAGTCCAATGGTCTAATATGTTCTCAAAGAGCTTTCTAGTCAAGTCTTCACTAGACTTAGTCAATTAAATAAAGTCTTGAACTGTTTCAGATAATTATGAGTTTTAGTTCTTAAATATATTCAGTAATAGAAATTGCATATGTTTACTTAGTTAATTGTTTAATTTTCTCTTTCTTGCATTGTCTAAATCTTAATGTCTTAAATTTGAGCCTGTTTGGGAAAACAATTTCTTTATTAGCCATGATATGACACATAGTATCACAGTCTTCTCTAGGTTTCTTGTTCCTTTTGGCAAAAAGCATGAAGATCATAGGATCATTGTGTTAGAGGAAGGAGACTGAGAGCATATCCAAGGAGCTTTAAAGCAAGGGTCCATGAACTTTTTTTTCAAAGTTATTTTAATATTATAATATTTCAATATATTGCAATATAATTGGTTTCCTTTGCAATTAGTTTTATTTTAATTTATGAGGGTAAATATGTTATTCTGATAAGATATGAGGTCCTGGGCAAGTCATTTATCATTATTTGCCTCAGTTTCTAATTTGTAAAAAAAAGCTGAAGAAAGTAATGACAAATCATTCCATTATCCTTTCCACAAACATTTCAAATGGGGTCACAAAGTGTAAACCACAACTGAAACAGCTGAATAACAACAAAAATTCTGAGAAGGGATATATAAGCTTCATGAGATTGATAAAGAGATTCATAACAAAAAAAAATTAAGAATTAGATTGAATATTAACTCTGAAGTCAAAAGGACATGAGTTCAAATCTGATCTCAGACACTTAACACTTATCAGCTGTATGAACTAGAATGTCACTTAATACTAATTGTCTAAATAATAATAAAAATAATAATAGAAAAGAATCCTCGATCTATCCCAACTGGTCATTTTACTGAAGAGGAAACTAAGACCCTGCGAGGTTAAAAAAATTGATCAATGTCCATAAATCATAAATAGAAGAGTCAAGTTTCATATATCGGGCTTCTATTTGCAAATCTAGTATTCTTTTCACCATTCTGTATTCCATAGCTTTAAGATTTTTATGTCTCAATCTTGTTACTTTAACTGCTTGTGCTATTGTTGTTTGTTCTTTCTCAAAGAATACCATGACATGAAGGAGCTGAAGCCATGACATGCAAGTAAATTAGATTTAAGTGAAGGAGGGCTGTGTTAGGTCACCTGCCTCACTTTTCCCTTCAGAGATATCTGGGTCCAGTGGCAATGTTTAGATCAAGATGACTGGAGATAGCCCTAGATAAAATGGGAGACCTTGGCCTTTTTAAACTAAGGTCTTCAACAGATTTCATATTAACTGAAGCTGTACCCATTCAGTGATTAAGGCTAGGTAGCAATTGAGGCAAAGAATCTTATCTTTCATCTAGTTGGGATTAAAAAGAAAAAAAAAAAAAAAAAAAAATATATATATATATATATATATATATATATATATATATATATATATATATATATATATGTGCTTTTAAGTTTACCTATAGACAAAAGGAGGAAAAAAAGGGAAGGAGAAAGGAAGGGAGAGAAGGAAGGAAGGGTGATTATTGCATATACAAATACTTTTAAAAGGGTCTTAGAACACTAAGTGGTAGTTGAATTTGGGAGAACACTACCAACTCCATCTTGTTACTCAGTTTTGGATCTGGCTTATTTCCATTTCTATTCAGGAATAGGTCTAGTCTAATTTTGGTTCTCTGAGAAAACTTTATTTAATTGTCAGAATTGTGAAGAAAAATATCTCTCTTGCATTGTTTGAACCTAGCACTTTTTGTCTAGGAAGTTGAATCATCTCTACTTTCTGCTTAAAGATAACTAAGGACCTAGTATATGCTAATCTACCCAGTCAGAGCTGAAGCAAGGATTTATCTCACAATTATGTGTATATATATATATATATATATATATATATATATATATATATATATATATATCAAGCAAATCCATTTATCTTATTTGAAAATAGGTCCCCATAATGGTCAATCTGTTACAGTTTCTATGTTTCTTTGATCAAATATATAATTTTTTTTTTTGACATCAGGGAATTGTACCTATTTGTTCTCTCCTCCAAACTTGGAAAGTCTTTCCTCCAATTAAAAAGATTACATAATTGTGTATCCTGGTTATTTGCTTTCTTTTGATCAATTGCTTTTAAAGAAAAAAATTGCCTCCCCTTGTATTCAAACTCCAGCCGTAAATTGAAGAAGTTTGCTCCTGATTTGTGATACAAATGGCATGCATTGCTTAATAAATCAATATACTTGGAAGCTCAAACCCTTGTTCCTTCACTCATTTCATTTTTTTTTTTTTTTTTACCCACTGCATTTTGGGGAATATGGAATAGGGTGCAAAACTAGTCGGGTAAGGACTCTGATCCTCATAGTAACAGTCTTTCAGAAAAAAATTCCTGGGACACTCTGATTTATCTTTCATTGATTTATTTATTTATTTGTGAATTTTGTGAGACAATTGGAATTAAGTGACTTGCTCAGGGTCACACAGGAATTTTTTTAATTAAATTTTTTATTTTCAAAATATATGCATAAATCATTTTCAAGCTTCACCCTTGCAAAAGCTTGCATTCCAAGTTATCTCTCCCTCCCTCCAGCCCTGAACTTTTTTTTTTTTTCCAGATGGCAAGTAATCCAATATATATGTGCAATTCTTCTGTACATATTTCCATAGTTATCATGCTGCACAAAAAAAAGGAAAAAAAAAGAAAAAAAATGAGAAAGAAAATAAATTCAAGCAAACAACAACAAAAAATAATGAAAATACTGTGTTGTAATACACACTCACACTATCCTATCATCTCTGGGTGCAATGGAACTGGCCTGAATCATCTCATTGTTGAAGAGTCACATCCATAAGAATTGATCATGTAGAATCTAGCTGTTGTGTACAATGTACTGCTGGTTCTACTTATTTCCCTCAGTATCAGTTTATATAAGTTTCTCCAGGTCTCTTTGAAATCATTCTAGTGTTTACTTCTTATACAAAAATAATTTTTTTAACATTCATATATCATAAATTATTCAGCCATCCCCTACTAATGAGCATCCACTTAATTTCCAGTTCCTTAACACTACAAAAAGAGCTGCTACAAACATCTTTTTTTTTTTTTTTTTTTGCACATGTGGGTCCTTTTCCCTTTTTTTTATGATCTCTTTGGAATGCAGGTCCAGTATAGACACTGTTGGATCAAAGGGTATGCACAATGTGATACCCCTTAGGGCATAGTTCCATTTTTCTATCCAGAATGTTTGGTCCAATTATGTATTAGTGCACCAGTTTACCCAAATCCCTTCCAACATTCATCATTATCTTTTTCTGTCATATTATCCAATCTGAGAGATATGTAGTGGTATTTAAGGGTTGTCTTAATTTGCATTTCTCTGATCAATAGTGATTGAGAGTACCTTTTCATATGACTAAAAGTGATTTTAATTTCTTCATCTAAAAACTGTCTGTTCTTATTCTTTGACCATTTATCAGTTGGGGAATGGCTTGTATTTTAATAAATATGAGTCAATTCTCTATATGTTTTAGAAATGAAGCCTTTATCAGAATCTTTGTAAAAAAGATTTCCCTGTTTACTGCTTCCCTTCTAATCTTGTCTGCATTGGTTTGTTTTGTATATATATATATTTTTATTTTACTTAATAAGTTCA
Organism: Sminthopsis crassicaudata; assembly: GCF_048593235.1. NCBI lineage: Eukaryota > Metazoa > Chordata > Mammalia > Dasyuromorphia > Dasyuridae > Sminthopsis > Sminthopsis crassicaudata. The sequence goes on from NC_133620.1 coordinate 47,009,208, forward strand.
AAATTATCCATTTTGCATTTCATAATGTACTTTAGCTGTTATTTGGTCACAAATTCATTCTTTCTCCACAGATCATGTGAGTTAGATTATCCTTTATTCTTCTAATTTACAGCTAGGAAGTGTTAAGTGTCTGAGGTCACATTTGAACTCAGGTCCTCCTGATTTCAGGGTGGTGCTCTATCCATACTAAGAAACTTATTCATGGAAGACTTCTCTTTAGAGGTTGGAGTCCTGCTCTTCATCCCTAGTTCTTCTGAGCTATTGTAAGATTTAGGTTTAAATTTTGTATTAAGATTAAGTTAAGCAAGTTTTTTTTTTTTTTTTTTTTGTTTTTTTGGGGTTTTTTTTTTGTTGTTTTTGTTGTTTTTTTTTCCCTAGGAGAAGGGTAGTTTAAAAGTAAATTTTGGATTGTGTTTTTGCCCAGTACAGGGGTAGTTTTAGATTTAATCTCCTCCCACCTCATCCTATCCAAGGAGAATACGAATTAAGATTTGTTTTCTCTCCTCAAACTACACTTCATTATATAAAAAGAACTCTTGTGAGTAAAATTTACCACCAATTAATAGCAACAACTTTTCAGTACTTTTATCATCTTAAGGAAACATCTAGTAGCAAAGTAACTCCACTAAGGTCAGATAGCCAGTATGTACTAGAAGCAGAGATAAAATCCAATTGTTTCTAACTTAAAGGTAGCTCTTTGTCCATTACACTTCATGGTTTCACAGTTAACTGCCATACTGGAAAGTAACTTGACAAGTTTATTCCCTATAAAGTGATAAAGGATAATCATAGATTTATTCTTAATGAGGTTGTATAATAGATAGAACTCTGAATTGACTCAGAAAGAATTATTTTTAAATCCAGCTTAAGATACTTACTGACTATGTGATCCTAGGTAAAGAGACAGTAACCCTCTTAGGTGTTTTACAAATAAAATATTTCATCTCTTACCTCTGGGGATTCTCTATGCCTGAATGCTCTTCTTCCTTATTTAATCCTATTCACTTCTCTGAGTTCCTTTAAGATTCAATTATTTTTTTTTTAAACTGGAAATCTGTCCCAAACCCTTAATTCTAATTCTTTCTTGTTATTATTTCCTATTTTCGCTCTATGAAGCCTATTTGCATAAATGGTTTTCTTTTTGTCTCTTGTGTTAGACTATGAACTCCTTGAGTGCAAGGATCATCCTTTGCCTTCTCTTAAATCTCTAGTATTTAGCACAATGCTAGCAAATAGTAGGTACTTAATAAATGTTAGCTAATTGACTTATCTGTTCTGAGATAAAACTTAATGTCAAAAGACTGATATTTTAAACTTTTCACAATTTTTCTCTTACATAGTTTTTTAATCTGATGTTTTATTATTTCTGGCAATGGATTATAGTGTTCCAATTAAAGCAGTCTAATAGATATCCTCTTGAACTTGAAATTTTAACTTCTCTATTTTCCATCAGCTGTTCAACAAACCAATAATAGTTCTGTAATTCATCTACACCTCTTAAAATTGCTACACTTACTTTTCTTAGTGCAACTGTCAACACTCATGGGAAAACACTAGATCCTTAGTTGGTTAATGCTGTTTCCCTCCAAAAAATTGTCTTGTATTCATTTATTTTTCTTTATGCTCTATCTCTTCAGCTAATTTCAAGATCTTTGAGGGCAATGATTATTTTGGTTTTGCATTCTTATATCTAATCTGTGACACAGTGGTTGTAAACAGTGGATGCTTAATAAGCTTTGCATATTCAACAGATCAATAAGAGCAAGCCTGAAGATAATACTATGTACTCATTCTCTTATATTAGATATGTTTGTTTTTAAATGATTATTTATCAAGGTACTTTTAGCATATAGTTATATCCCAGAAGCTAATATTTTAATTCTGAAGTTGAAGATTTCAGTTCTAGCTAGAGTATAGAGAGAAAATTATTTTTGTAAAAGGTGGAGGTGAAGAGTTTATCACTGTATTCTCCACATTCCCTTCCATTAACCACATTAAATAGAAAAGAACAAAAGTAAAAGTAACATCCAATCTATATAAGAAAAAGGTACACAAAGGGCAATATATTTTTAAAAACGAATACAAATAGATGTAGAAAGATAACCACTTAAGGAAGGATTTGGGATTTATGAGTCATTACTCCTTAAACAAGAAGAAAATGCTATGACTCAATAAATGATCTCCAGTAATCAAAAAACTCTTCTTCCCCTGTACTTTATATATTCTCATGGGACACTGCATTTGGGGTAGGGGGAGAAATAGGGGATTTTATTTATTTTATTTTTTTTTTTACCAACAGCTTTTATTATACTTTAAAGAAGTACTATTTTTCTAAAAAACATTTTTTTTTTCTAAAATACCAATACAGGCTATTTGCTGATGCTCAATGGAGAAAACATCAGTAAGGAATAGTGACAGTGCTAGGATCTCCAATCTCTCAGTTACTCTTAGATATTTCAAGGGTGAAGTAATGAGACACCTTGTGATACCACTATCTCCCAATGTTATTATTAATTATGGGATTAGCCAGTATAGGTATGTCCAGGCAGAGAAGTATTCAGAAAAGGTCAGAAAAGCACATCTTTAGCTATTATTAATAACCTATTATTGCTGATCCAATTTTACCCCTGAAAGATATTTTTAATTCCATGTATACTTGACTTCCTCATCTTCTAGTTCAGTCATATGATTCCTAATTGATACCTTATTCACAAAGAATTATTTATTATGTGTTGTTCTCTGCTCAAAATCACATGCACACATTGCAATGCACCATGAGTCATAGATAATACAGCTACTCCTAAAACAACCCTGAAATAATTACCCATTCAAGGGGAAAAATAGATGAAAAATTCATATTACCTAGAAAAAGGTGTGAAGATGGGCAATCAATAAATCTAAACTATGGTTTTTATAAATATATATATATATATATATATATATATATATATATATATATATATATATATATATATATATATATATATATATATATATATATATATATATATATATATATAAGAGATGATGCAAATATGGAATGAGTTAAACCACAATAGAGATTATTTCTCCTAATGAAAGTCATAGTTAGGCTTAAACCTGAGAATCTCTTTCAAAGATTCAGTTCCACCTAAGCAAGAATCATGTGGTCTCCAAAGTTATTTTATGGTTCAGCTTTGAAAGTCAGAGTTGCAAGGTGGTTACAGAGGCAGGCTTGGATTTAGAAAGTCGAGAAAAGTCAAGTTAAGAAGCATTTACTTATTTCTAGCTATATGGTAGATATGGTGCTAAGTAATGAAATTCAAAAAAGATGAAAATAGTCCATTCCCTGAAGATGTTTTCTATTTAATGATGGAGACTATATACAAAGACTATATATGAACAAGTTTTGCTTTTGTTCAGTCAATTCAGTCATATTCAACTTTTTGTGACTCTATTCAGGGTTTTCTCTGCAAAGATACCAGAGTGATTTGTTTCTCCTTCTACAACTCATTTTACAGATGAGGAAACTGAGCCAAATAGGGTTGTGATTTATCCAGGATAACACAGCTAGGACATGTATGAAGTCCTATTTGAACTCAGGAACACAAGCCTTTATATACCATGCAACTTAGCAACTGTGCTACTAATGTCAATAAGAATCAAGAAAAAGTTTCTTAACAAAAGCTGATTTTTAGCTGAGACTAGAAGGGAACCAAGTGATCCCTGGAAGTAACAACAGGGATGGAGAGAATGGTATTAATGGAGAACAACCAGTAAAAATTCACAGTTAAAATTTGGAAAGTTTTGTATGAGGAACAGGACAACATTCTAAAAATCTAGAAAGGTACAAGTTATGAAGCTATTAAAGGATCTAAAAGACAAACAACATTTTATATATTATTCTAGAGAAAAGGTGGCGACATTAGAGTTTATAAAATTGGTGGATGACATTGATCTCTATTTAGGAAGATCAGTTTGGCAGCTGAAGAATGTTAAGGTTTGACAAGACAGACAAAACAACAGACAATACACTAGCCATTAGATAATAAGAGTCTCAACCAATGTGTTAGCAATGTCAGAGGATAAAATGAACATATAAGATAGAGGATACAAAGGTAGGGCGGACAGAACTTGGAGAAAGTTTGGGAAATAATGAAGATGACATGCTGTAAGCCTAGGATGTTAAAAATATGGTAGTATCCATTATATCACTATCCATTATAGTAAGTGAGCAATTTAAGAAGAAAAAAATGTTTGGGGTAGAATAATACATTTTTTTTTTTCTTGCACATGCTGAATTTAAGATGTATGTAGAACAGTCAGAAAAAAAAATGATATTTAGGAGATATTGTAAACTAGAAACTAATATTGTTTGTCCTTTGTTCTTCAAGAGGACTATGCCAACAGGAAAATGATATCAACTGGCAAGTGAATTGGATTTAAGTGAAAGAGGACTGGAAAAAATTAACAGGTTCACTCCCTTGGCCAGAGGCATCTGGGAGCAGTGGCAAGATATTTATCATGATGACTAGAAACAACTTCTAGAACAGAAACTAGAAGTCAAAGGATATTTAAGGCAAAGTAAATAAAACTTTGACTCATCCATAATGTAATAATTATTGAATCCAAGGGAGCCCATGCGATCACCAAGAACAGAAGCATACAGAACTGAAGAGAGAGCTTATTTTCAATTCCTTTTTCTAAAATATGCTGGCTCTGTAACACTGGGCAAGTTACTTATCTGCTCATTGTCCTAGACAATGATCTATAATGGTGAGATAAAGATCAGGTTGAAAATTACTCAGGTAGAGACAATTTCCTCACAAAGTAGTTATGTATGACAATCAAATCAAAGATTTGCTACCATCTCATCCCTTTAGACATCTTAGATTTCAATCAAACTTTCTAGCAGTGTCACCATGAGATAGTTATTCCTGAGCCTTCATTCCATCATCTGTAAAAAGATGACATAATATCTTTAGAATTAATTTCAGAGTTTCTATGTGGATCAAATGAAATAATTCAAATAACAAATTTTACAAACTTAAATCACATTGTAAATTTCTATTTTTTTTTTTTTTAATTTCACTTATCGTTCGGTCTTCCTCTGTGGAATAGAAAATAACTCAAACTTGCACCACAAAACATTAAAGATCATTTCAATAATAAAAAAAAGTAAAAGACATCCATATTCATGTCTTAGTTACCTTCATGTTTTCCTCTGTCTAAACAATATCATCATCTCCATCATCATTATTATTCATCATTTTTGATTTGCATTTAAAATACTTAAAATAGACCCTAAGTATAATTGAGCAAAAGAAGAAAATTTGAAACTCAAATATTTATGTTAAAGAAAATCCTGAGTTTCATTTCAAAAGCTCCAGTTTGGGAAAAGTAGCTGAATAGTTTGTTTTATAAAAGGATTTCTTTTCTAGTGTTAACTAAATAAAACTAGCTCTCTATATTATTAAATTACATCTTGTGTAAGCTACTCTTCCTTACACTGAAATATTTATATTTCATAATATTTAAAAAATATTATTTTAAAATATTTTTAAAAGCACAATCTTACTATTTAATACTGGGCTCCTATAAAGAAATGTAGTTGTTTTTTTTTTTTTTTCCATTCCCTTTAGTTTTTCATAATTTCATAGCAAATGAACCAGAGATTCACTTTACATCTATATTTGGTATCTTTTGCTTATTTTTAAGAACTAACTTCTTTCTGTATCAAAAATCAGTTTTTTTAAAAAAAATCTCATCAAGAAACTTAATAAACAGGAAAATTATGTTCTCAGGGATCATATTCAAGGCATCATATACCAAGAAATGAGACTGTGGGTCCACTGGTTAATGCTATATATCATTTGATAATGCCACATTGAAAGGAACTGATAATTAATTAAGAAAAGGGATTTCATGGTCTAATATACTGATTTGATAGTAATTCCCATCAAAAACACTAGACCAAATAATTTTAGAGCATTCAAGTAGAGAAAATGGTGTGAGAGTTATCATTGACTGTAATTGATGAAACTCACACATTGGAGGCTCTGATGCCAAATGCCAGTTTCAATTAGTATGAATGTAAAACTCAGATTTAAAATAATAATGATATCCTCTCAGATTAACAAAAGTTTTCACATACTCTTTCTGCACTATATGGCATAACTACTTCAAAAAATTTTAGAGACACAAAGCTAAATGTTTTCTTTTCCTAATCACTATTCAAATTTTAAGGAATTTTTCCTTAGCACTGGCAATTATTTGCAAACTACTGTGCTAGACATCAGAACTACTTAAATAAATGACCCTATTCCTCCACTCCAGAAAAGGAAACATATTTTAACTAAAGTGTAAACAGACTTAGAGAGACCCTTAGAAGTTTTCTTTTGAATTTATTTATTTTCAACACGCATTGCTTTATGAATCATATTGGGTGAAAAAAAATCAGAGCAAAAGGAAAAACCATGGTAAAGATTAAAAAAGTAACAGAAAAAAGAAGTGAACATCACATTTATTGATTTATATTAAGTTTCCAAACTTCTTTTTCTGGATGCAGAACATTTCTGTCCAAAGTTTATTGGGATTGCTTTAAATCATTGAAGCACTGAGAAGAAGCAAGTCTTTCATGTCTGATCATCACATATTCTTGCTATTTTTGTGTAGGATATATTCCTAGATCAACTATTTCACTCAGCATCAGTTCATGTAAATCTTTCCAGGTCTTAAAACTATATTATAAAGCTATATGATTATAAATCATAAAAACCATTTGGTACGGGCTTAGAAATAAATTAGTCAATCAGTGGAAAAGGTTAGATTCATAGGACAAAATAGTCAATGACTATAGTAATCTAGTATTTGACAGATGCAAAGATCCCAGATTTTGGGAAAATAACTCACTATTTGATAAAAAAAAAAACCTACTAGGAAAGTTGGAAATTAGTATGGCAGAAACTAGGCATTGACATAAGTGCTGCTAAAGATGGTGGCCATTTTGAGTGCATGGTTCCTGAGATGAGGATATGTCTCAGAGGGGAGAGATGCATAGACATTATGCAAGCTGCTTGACTTGAATGCATCTTTCAGAGAGTCACAATTTTGCAGTTCAGCCAGTTCCATTTGGTAAATTGTATCCACATTTCAATGTCAATAGAAAATTGGTTATGGAAAAATCTGTATGTCCTGTTTATGAGATGAAGCTCTTTAAATCTAAATTGGAACTCCTTTTGCAATTTTTTCAAAGAATCCACAGATGTTTTGTTTGGGAATGCAATCAACGGTTTTTCTGCTAACAAATTTGAGAGATGGCAGTATTCCTCCTTCACTTATTTGATGAGGAGGCCTAATTTTACTTTAAATGCTTTGACATGTGATTACATATCACAAATGAGCTTCCCCTTTCCTTGAAGTTGCATATTGAAATTGTTGAGTAGCTCTATTACATCTGTCAGAAAGGCAAGGTGCCATTTCCATTCTTCATCATTGAGCTCTGATACTTATTTGTTTTTTGAAAGCAGAAAAGTTGTAATCTGTGGAAGTAAGTCATAGAAACATTTCAGAACTCTCCATCAACTTAGCCAATGGACTTCTATGTGATATAGAACATCTTCATACTCAACATTTAGCTCAGACAGATATTCCTCAAATTGATTTATTGCATTATCTCTAATGAAGTTAACACAAGATACCACAATTTCATAACAGAGTCCAACTTCAGTGGTATACTGCACAACACTTGTTGGTGGATGAGGCAGTGTATGGCTATTGGATGAGAATGGTTATGTTTGTGCATCTCTTGGTTAATGTGAATAATTTCTCCTTTCTTAGACCCCACCATGCTAGGGCCACCATCAATTGTCATGCTAGCTAGTTTAGCCCAATCCAGCTCCAAAACATTCATAGTTTGGCAAACTTTTTCATAGATATCATCTCCTGGAGTTGTTCCTTTGATGCTTTGCAGTACAGCAAGCTCTTCTATGACTTCAAAATAATCATTAATACCACAAATAGAAGTTGTGCAGAATTACAAACATAACTGCTTTCATCAAGTGCCAAGGAAAAATATGATTTTTTTTTTTGTGGAGTTTTGCAAATGCTGATACAGATTGTCTCCCATTTCTTCAATCCTCTGTGTAATTGTAGGTCCTGAAATATTCACTATACTAAATAAATCGGCCTTCTCTGGACACATCTCTTTGGCAACAGAAAGAAGGCATTCTTTAACAAATTCTCCCTCCACAAATGGTCTGCCAGTGTGTGCTATTAGATTGGCAACTTGAAAACTTGCTCATAGTGATGAAATATTTAACTGCTTCTGCTTCACAAAAATATTTTGCTGAGTTGTCAATGTATTTTTCAGTTTTAATATTTTATCTTTTCTCACTTCTCCAACCAAACAATCATGGAATATCAGATTCCAGGCCTTTTGATCCTTTAATGTGGAGGCAACCAGATCTTGAGTGACCCTTATTGTGGCACCTCAGTATTTGATTTTTTTTTCCTGGCTGGTTGTAATATTGTTTTCCTTAGTCTGATTGTTCTAAAATTTGGCCATAATATTTCATATTTCTTGGAGTTTTTATTTTAGGGTCTTTTTCAGAAGGTGTTCAATAAATTCTTTCAGTGCCTTACTGGCTTCCTCTGCAGAGCATGGATAGGTGTTTGTATGGTAGGGTCTTGTGAATGGGCTGCAAAGAGCTGCAAGGTATGGGGAGTGCTCTGGGAATAATTTCCCCACCGGAAGTGGCTCAGGCCTCCAAGGACAAGCTGAGGAAGTACCCTGTGAAGAACCCCACTATGCTGATTAGTGACTGCCCTAAGGCAGTGAAAATTTCACTACCCCAAGCCAAAGCCCCCTGTGGGTCTGTGAGTATTAGCAGTTGCCCAGCAAAGAGTCCTGGAAGGCACTGCAAGTGTCTCTGTCCAAAAAAGCACAGAGGATCTTCAGAAATTCTATTCCCTCAGGCCAAGCCCCACACTGTGCAGATTAGACACTGCCCTGTTCGTGCTGTAGAATCCAGCTGCACTGTTGTGCTGATCTATGCTGAGTCACTTCTGATTTTGGGTGGGTATAGCGACATCATGTTAGGTTCTGGCACTTTTAGAGTATCCTCTACCTTTGGCTTACATTTCTCTGGTGGTTTACTGCTTTGTAATCAAGGCATGCAGTCAGCCTATGGCAGAGTTGTCTCTATAACTTTTCTAGCCACAGAGGCTACCCCTGCCCCTGGTCCACTCAGGATGCTAGTCTCTCCTGTCTCCCTACTTGTCTTTCTCTGCTCTGGCTCCTCATGACAAATCTGTTCTAGTGGTCTTCCAGATTATCTTTGGCTGGTGAGTTGTTTTACTTCTAATCTTTGTGAATTTTACCAATCAAGCACTATTTTTGAGGCTGAATTTAATAATTGGTCATGAGTGTATGAGAGGAGCTTAAAGAGTTGCATGTGGCTTCTCCACCATTTTGGCTTCACCCTTCAATCTTCCAATTGCATTTTAGTCTATCTTTCCATGTCCTTTTTATTGAATGTAATTTTATTGCATTGTGGTCTGACCAAGAAATATTTACTACTTTGGCCTTTCTGTATCAGATAACAGAATGCATGGTAAATTCTTGTATAGGTGCCATGTACTATAGAGAAAAAAGGGTATTCCTATTTGTCCTTATTCAATTTCCTCCCGAAGTCTAACATTTCTAGGTTTTCTAGGATTCTATTAACCTAAATGTGTTATTTTTTTCTTGTTTGTTTGTTTATTTGGTAGTTAGATTTTTTTATGACTCTGAGAAGGGAAGATTGAGGTACCCCACTAGTATAGTTTTGCCATCTGTTTCTTCCTATAACTTGTTTAAAATCTTGTCTAAGAATTTAGCTACTCTATCACTTGGTGCATGCACATTTACTAATACTTCATTGTTTATATTACCCTTTATCGAGATATACTTTCCTTCCTTATCTCTTTAAAAGATCTATTTTTACTTTTGTTTTATCTGAGATGAAAATTGCTATTCCTGCTTTTTTTTTTTTTTTTTTTTTTTTTCTTTTTACTTCATGTGAAGCATAATAAATTCTGGCCAGCCTTTTCCCTTTTTTTCTGTATATGTCTCCTGGTTTCAAATGTGTTTCCTGGAAACAACATATTGTGAGATTTTGTTTAATCCACTCTGCTATTTACATCCATTTTATTGGAGAGTTCATCCCATTAATATTCACTGTTATGATTACTCTCTCTGTAATTCCCTCCATCCTATTTTCTCCCCTTTATATACTTTTGTTTTCTCTCCTCCCTGTACTTAATAGTGTTTTTTTTTTTTACCCACTCCACCCACTACCTTATCTCCAATCACTCCTTCCCCTTCTTTTAGTAGTGCTTTAAAAAAAAAAAAAATTATTATAGCTTTTTTATTTACAAAACATATGTATGGGCAATTTTTCAACATTGAGCCTTGCAAAACCTTCTGTTTCAACTTTTCCCCTCTTTCCTCTACCTCCTCCCCTAGATGGCGAGTAGCCCAATACATGTTAAATATGTTAAATTATATGTTAAATCCAATATATGTATACATATTTATACAGTTATCTTGCTGCACAAGAAAAATTTGATCTTGAAAGAAAGTAAAAAATCTTAGAAGGAAAACAAAAATGCAAGCAAACAATAAAAGAAAGAATGCAAATGCTATGTCAGGGTTCACACTCATTTCCCATAGTTCTCTCTCTGGGAGTAGCTGATTCTCTTCTTTACTGAACAATTGGAACTGGTTTGAATCATCTCATTGTTGAAGAGTGCCACATCCACAGAGTTGATTATTGTATAATCTTGTTGTTGCTGTGTATAATGAGCTCTTAGTTCTGCTTATTTCACTTAGCATCAATTCATGTAAGTCTCTCCAGACTTTTATTAATGGTTTTTTAACCCACCCTATTCACTACCTAATCTTCCACCACCCCTTCATCCCTTCTCTTATCTTTTTCCCTAATTTTTTTTTTCCTTCCTTTTTATCCTTTTTTCTTTCTCCTCCTATTTCTTTATTGGGTTAGATACATTTCTATACTCAATTGAATAATTAAGTTATTCTCTCAGAGCAAAAACCAATGAGATAAAATTTCAGATAATGCTTCCTTCTTTCCCTAGATTGTAATAGGTATTAAGTAATACTTAATAGGTTTTATGCCCCTTCCTATGATGTAATAGTCCTATTATACCTCTTCTTTTTTTCCAGCACAAGCCTTTTTCCACCTCTTAATGTCTATTTCTTTGATATCATTATATAATAATCCATTCACAACCACATCCTCAGTGCCTCTATTTGCCTCACTGAGAGATACAATTCTCAAGAGTTATAGATATTGTTTTCCCACCTGAGGATGTAAATAGTTTAACCTGCAAATATTACATATTTTCCTCTGTTTATCTTTCTATATTTCTGTGGTTACATATTAAATTGTCTGTTTAGTTCTGTTGTTGTTGTTGTTGTTTTTCAACAGAAATAATGGAAATTCTCTTACTTCATTGAAGATCTATTACCTTTCCTGAAAGATGATTCTGAAGCTACAAAAATAATTAATTCTTGGGTGTAACCCTACATTCTTTACCTTCTGGAATATGGTATTCCAGGTCTTTGATCCTTTATTGTAGAAGTTGCCAGATCCTAGGTAATCCTGACTGTTGCTCATTGATATTTACATTCTTTGTGTATGGCAGCTTGTAGTATTTTTTTCCTTGTGATTGTAATTCTGGAGTTTTGCATCAATTTTCCTTGGGTTTTCCCTGTGGAATATCTTTCCAAAAGCTATCAAGGGATTCTTTCAAGTCTCCCCTCTCCTCTGTTTCTAGAATATTGAGGCAGTTTTCCTTAATCACCTCTTGAAGAATGTTATCCAGGCTCTTTTTTTGGTCATGCCCTTCAGATAGGGCAATAGTTATTAAATTGTCTTTTTCTGGATCTATGTTCCAGGTTGACTGTTTTTCCAAAGAAGTATTTCATATTTTCTGTCATTATTACATTCATTTTATATTTTGACTGATTCTTGCTGTCTCACAGAGTCATTATATTCAATTTGCTACATTTTAGTTTTTCACATTTGATTTTTTTGAGTTAACTTTTGTATCTCTTCTTCAATTTGGTTAATTCTACTTTTAAGGAGTTGTTTTCTTTGATCAATTTTTTTCCTTCCTTTTCAAGACTGTTGACTCTTTAATATTTATCTCTAATTTTTATTTTTCCTATTTCTCTTATTTGCCTTTTAAAGTCCTTTTTGGGTACTTCCACGAATTCTCTTTGTTCTTGAGACCAATTTATATCACTCTTTGAGATTTCTTCTTTGGACTTTTTGTCCTAGTCTGAGTTATTGTTTTGGTATTTCCTATCACCATAGTAGCTTTCTATGATCTAGATCCTTTTCAGTTTCTTTCCTTTTCTTTTGGTATTTCATTTTTTTTTTTTTTTTATGATTAAACCCTGCTCCTGGGTTAAAGGGGAAGCTATCGCTGCCTATATCTGAGCCTTGGCTTTGAGCACAGGAGTCCCTTTTGTTTTCAGGGAGTAGCTTTCCCAGACTTTGCCTTTTGAGCCGGAAGCGGAAGCTGTCCCACTGATTTGCTCCTCTACTGAGCCAGAACTGAGGGTCCTAGTTCCTGATTTGCTGTGATTAAGACTCTTTCACTGGCTTTCCCAGAGTCTGTCTGAGCTGTACTGCACACCCTTTTCACTCTACTCATGCTGACCTTTCTTAAAGTTTTTACACTCTATCTTGATCTGGATAGTTGTTTCATTTCATCAGATTCTGTTCAGAGGCTTGGTTTCATGTCATTTTTTTAATTAATAGTTTTTATTTACCAGATATATGCATGGTTAATTACAACATTGACAATTGCCAAACCTTTTGTTCTAATTTTCCCCTCCTTCACCCCCCCCCCCCAGATGGAGGTTGACCAATACATGCCAAACATGTTAAAGTATAAATTAAATATAATACATGTATACATGTTCAAACAGTTGTTTTGCTGTACAAAAAGAATCAGACTTTGAAATAATGTACAATTATCCTGTGAAGGAAATCCAAAATTTAGGTGGACAAAAATAGAGGGAATGGGAATTATATGTAGTGGTTCATAGTCATCTCCCAGAGTTCTTTTGCTGGCTGTAGCTGGTTCAGTTCATTACTGCTCTATTGGAACTGATTTCGTTTATCTCATTGTTGAAAATGGCCACATCCATCAGAATTGATCATCATATAGTATTGTTGTTGAAGCATACAACAATCTTGTGGTCCTGCTCACCTCACTCAGAATCAGTTCATTTAAGTCTCTCCAGGCCTCTCTGAAATCATCCTGTTGGTCATTTCTTACAGAACAATAATATTCCACAATATTCATATACACAAAATTTATTCAGTCTTTCTCCAATTGATGGACATCTATGTAGTTTCCAGTTTCTGGCCACTACACAAAGGGCTGCCGAAAACATACAGATCTCTTTCCCTTCTTTAAGATCTCTTTGGGACATAAGCCCAGTAGTAACATTGCTGGGTCAAAGAGTATGCACAGTTTGATAACATTTTGAACATAGTTCCAAATTTCTCTCCACAATGGCTGGAGTTTCATGTCATTTTTGATGGAAACTGGGAGACCTTGAACAGCTTTCTGGCTTTACTCCACTATCTTGGATCCAATATCAGAAATCTTGAGACCTTCAGAAGTTCAGAAGTTACCTGGTTTGATACATGTTTGGACCCTATAACTGGTCAATCCAAAGATAATAAAAAGAAATATTTAAACTGGAATGGACATTAGAAGTTATTAAATATGTTGAGTTTGAAATATCTGCAATTATATGCATATGCATAAACATACACACATTGTGATAGGGGAGCTACCTACTAGTGGCTTCTGAAGGTTTAACTCAGACCTATAGAATGGTTTCTTCATGTCAGTGGATGATGATGACACAAGGAGACTGAGAGGCAGTTGCATTGTCTGACCTCTGTCCTCTTCCCTCTGCCTCCGATTTATTTCATTCCCAGTCCACAAGCAATACCTGTGTCAGTAAAAGCTACTTTGCAACTCCTTCAGATGTTATGATGCACAGCTGTGGAGGCTCTAGGAAAACTGACCTTCCTTTTCACTTAGGTATTATCCTTAACACACACACACACACACACACACCTTATTATTTAAACAGCTTTTAACTAGAAAGTACATAGCTAAGAGAAAATTGATATACACAATAAAGTTTCCCAATCAATTAAATAGCAAGTTATTTATTTAACTTTGTCTATATGTTAAAAAGTATGCTAGGTATGGTGAGGAGTTTCTAAGAATCATTAAGTCTACAAAGACAAAAAAAAGTTGAGGGAATCCCCATCTTAAAAGAGCATAAAACCAGAAAAGATGAGTTTTCTGCACAACTATTATGCTACCATGGCTGGATTTAGATATTGGAATGGAATTAATAAAGTCGATATATAGGAAGGCAAGTAAAAACTCAAGTTGGAGTATTTGAAATGCCAGTCTAAGGAATGAGTCCTTTGTTCTAATGAGCATACAACAGCATTAAGCATTAGTGAGTAAGATAATGATGTGACCGGACCTGTAACATAGGAATAAAGTAATTATTGTAGCTTGGAAGAATGAAATGGAGTGGAAAAAAGAAATACTAAAAATAGAAAAATAGAAAATTTTGAAATAGCTATTACAGTTCAAGGAGAAAAGTGATAGAGGATTGAGCTAGGGTAAAAGCTAAATGAGTTGAGAAAAGGCACAGATAGGAGAAATGTTGTGTTGGTCAAATTGGAATATAAAGCCAGGAAAGTATCTTCTAACTGGAATTTTATTATTGGGACCTGCCAATATGTGAAGATTATTCAGTTGGCATTATGGTAGCTACTTAAACTAAGAAAAACGAGGAATCTTCCCCTACTTGTCCCCAACACCTTCAGCACAACTTTGGTTTAATGTTAGTGAAATTAATAGTCATGGCAAGAATTATTTAGCTATACAAGTTAAAAATGCCTTTAAAAGTAAATATTTCAAAAGAAAACTAAATAGCTCTTATTTTCATGTTCAAATTGGCCCTAGGAAAAAATTAGAAGTAAATAATGAATTAGAGATTGAATTATTGAGTTAATATTGAAAAATGTTAAGATCTCTTTAATTATCTATTTTCTACAT
The DNA here is from genome assembly GCF_048593235.1 of Sminthopsis crassicaudata. Taxonomy (NCBI): domain Eukaryota; kingdom Metazoa; phylum Chordata; class Mammalia; order Dasyuromorphia; family Dasyuridae; genus Sminthopsis; species Sminthopsis crassicaudata. Next base: position 47,024,364 of record NC_133620.1, read on the forward strand.
GTCTATTGTGTGATAAGAGCTATTTTACTTTTATCAGCTTTAGTTAGTGAAAGAACTATTGGCTATAGAATTACCAATAATGAAGTTTTAAGCAGGTTGTCTTTGGCACAGTCTCCCTTGAATCAGGCAGTCATATTGCATTACTTTGCTAAACTGTGCAGTCTTATGTGACAAATTTATGTGAGCAGGTTTGTATTATCCTAATGGCATTATATGTTAATGTTCTGTAATATGAAAACATGCATCTATTAGAGGGAATTGGATGAAAAAGAGGCACTATTTGTGTAAATCATCTTGAAAGTTTGTCTTGCACAGCTTAGTAACTTATGCAGCCTCAAGGTCATTGAAAACATGCTGTTCAACCCCTTCTTTAGCCACCCAAATCTCACAGCTGGAGTTGTATTTTAAAACAGAACTAAGGGAGTTCTATAACAACTGCTATTGATTTCTTTGGCCCTGGATATCCCTAATAGAAGATAGTAAGTACTGTGATACCTGGATATTTATTCATATGATGGAGAGAAAATGAATAAACAAATTAATGAAAAATTTGAAAAAATGAAAAATGTTAAAAGAAAATTTATTTATTTGTTATCTATTATTTTCCAGTCACTTAATATTTATTACAACCTTTGATTATCACTACAAGCCTGCCAGATAGAGATTATTATTGACCTCATTTTATAATTAAGGAAAACAGAGTCAATATATGGCTGAGATTACATTTGAACTCAGGTCTTGTGACCTAAATGTTCAGTATTCTATCTAAACTAAGTTATTAATTGCTTACTATTTGTAAACTGTCACTAGTATTATGCCATCTGATTAGCATTGATTAAATAAAGGATCAGTGATCCAGAGACACATGCATGCACAATGTCTACATTGTGCTTGCCTTCCTAACACTGTTAGGTCCTTTTTGTACAAACAAAAGTAATGCAAGCAAGATTAGAAGGGAAGTAACAAATTGGAAAAACATTTTTATAATTAAAGGTTCTGATGAAGACCTCATCTCCAAAATATAAAGAACTGACTCTAATTTATAAGAAATCAAGCCATTCTCCAATTGATAAATGGTCAAAGGATATGAACAGACAATTTTCAGATGATGTAATTTAAACTATTTCCACTCATATGAAAGAGTGTTCCAAATCACTATTGATCAGAGAAATGCAAATTAAGACAACTCTGAGATACCACTAAAGGCTCTGGCCTTTCCTTCCCCTCCCCAATGGAGTGGGGATGAACTCAACTCATTTTTCAGACCTCTCCCCTATGGCTTGGCAACTTGCCATTTAAATACACCTATCCTGTCCCCTTCTTAGGGTACTGTACAGTGGGGAGATTGAGGCCTCAATTTTAATCTTCTCAAATCTCCAAAAAAAGCTTTCACCATCTTTTAAAATGGAACTTTGCAGGCAACCTGGATAAGCTGGCCATGCCCCTTCCTGACCTTTTTCCTGGCTCTTAAGAGCTGAAGCTTCCAGCCCTCCAAAAGCAAGCCTGTCCCATACATTTTAAAATGGGATTTGGTTTCACTGATTCGGTATCTGCTTTACAGCAATGCCTTCTAACTGTAGAAGCCTCAAAATTTATGCTTTTACAACTCACCCACTACTCTTTGCTAGCACCTAGTTAGCATAGGGTGAAGGTTAGCTGCCTTCCCTTCCCCCCTGCCTCTTGGGAAATGGAGTGGGGAGAAGGGGGCCACAAGGAATTCCTTCACACTGACCTTCCACAGAGGCTTGACTTTGGCAAAAGATTTCAAGGTAGGCCAGCCTTTAAGTTAATTAATCTATTTTTAAGACTTGTTAAAACTGGGATTTGTTAAAACTGTTTAACTATTGCTGCATGAGGGAAACTTTTAACTATTGCTGCATGTTTGAAGGATTTTAGGTAATTTACTAGTCTGTTATATATATGAATTTTGATTTATCTGATAATTTCTGTAAAAAAAGGGAGGAAGGAAACTGATTGAAATTGGTCATGAAATTGGGAAACTGACATATTTTTCTTAGGCACTTCTGCCCTACTCCCTATTTCATTATTTCAGATTGAATTGGAAATTTTTTCACTCTTTGCTTAAAATTTACTGAACTATGATTTGCTGGGTTATGTTTTAACTTTGAAATCCCTTATTCAGTCTTTGGGATTATTCTTTAGAAACAACCAGAAATCAGACATCTGTCCTAGGACTGGCAGTCTCTCTTATCTGTTTCTCCTCTCCTGTTACCACAGTTCCTTAATTACTATTTTAGCATTTTGATATCAGGACTCTAATAGTTTGGGGCTGCCTGTCTTGGTCTGACTTCATAATTTGCTCAGAAATATCCTACTCAGAAGTCTCCTACTAGCAGGTCTTGTTCCAGAGAGAGGGGACAGGTGGAGCTACTCCAGGTCCCACTTTTTCCTCTTTTAGAGCCCCTGACAGATACGGGGTGCCCCTCTTAGAGCAGCAGGACTGCCTTGAGCACTGCTATTCAGCAGAGGCTGAGTTTAATGTACAAATGAGCATAGACCTCAGACTGTCCATCTCTGGCTGAGATGCTCCCCAACTGCAGAGGACCTGAACAAGTAGGCCTTTGTGTCTCACTAAATGAGGAATGCTGTTTGATGCTTATAATTCTGGGGTTATCAGGGAAAAAACTGGTCCTTGCCATAAGTCCTTGCATTTTCTAGTTTTAGTCTGCTTTATTTGCTTTATTGGCCTGGCTCAGTTTCCCTAATTATCCTCACTCAGTCCTGCCTCAGTTTCCCTGCTTCTTAGTTCTGCAAAACCTCTCCTGCCTCTTTCTCAAAATACTTGATAAGGGTAAAAGATCTTATGTTTCAGAATATCAGAAGGCTTCTCCCCATTCCAAGCTATCAGAATGTCAGATACTGTCTTATCAAAATGCCTCTCCCATGTCTGGGGCATCTCTCCCTTGATTATGTCACCACTCTCCAGAGGCTCACTCCAGCTCTCAGTATTCTGACTTCACTCCTGGCTCAGTCTATTTCAGTCTTTCTGATTTACTGTTCATGTTTTTTTTTTTGTTGTTTTGTTTTGTTTTGTTTTTTTGTTTGTTTGTTTGTTTTGTTTGTTTGTTTGTTTGTTTGTTTGTTTTTTTAAGCCACCACCTACCCTTTCTATAGCTAGGTGAGATACTCAGCCTCCCGGGACTTGGCTGAATGCTGTCTGGAGCTCTATGCTCAGCTAAGTATTTCCCATAGAGACGTCTATGATGAAAACTTCTGGGAACTTGACAAAAATCAAAGTTTTTGTCATATTTCTCTCTTGGGTGTTAAGTTCTTACTAGATGCTAAGTTGGTTCTTAACAATTCTCTAGCTCATAGCTCACACCTTTAGTTCACACCTTTAAAAGGAGTTTACACCTTTAAAAGGAGATAGTTCATAGGTTGTAGGAGTTCCCACAAATCCCTGGGAGTACCTACAAGACCATTCTCTGGGAGAATAAAAGGAGGCAACATTGAATCTGTAGAGAAGTCTGGATTGGGTTAAGGACAAGACTTCCCAGGAGAACATCAGGGAAGCTGGAGGAGATTCAGAACAAGAATTCAGGAAGAAGGGGATTCAAGAATAGAATCTTCATACTGACTGGAGGCTTTGGATTCAGAAGGAGCTAGAGACTGAAGCTGGCTGGAAAGATTCTGATAGAAAAAGATTCAAGACTTTGAAAGACACAATATAGAACTAAAGCCAAGGCTGCCTCCCCAGAAGCTCCCCAAGAGATCTCCTCCCAGAGAATGATCACAAATCTAGAGAAAACAGAACATTACATTTTGGTGCCCAACGTGGGACAAGGACTTTTGCTTATCCTGACTCTGGCTGATTCTAATCTCTTCAGGGAGCTGCCCAGACTTGACACTTGGGGATGCCCAAAGAGAATGAAAAGCTATAGAATTAGGATGCTTGGGTCCTATTACCATCTCTTAATTCAGACATGCTTGGCTTGAAAAATGCCTCCACCTCACAATTTGAATACTGAATAGATTAGCTGAAAGGGATCCCATCTCCCCTCCACCCACCTTGAAAGGAACTTCCTTTCCATTTTAACACTTCTGCCCTCAAAGAAAAAGGGGCTAGTGAAACACACCCAGCAGGCTAGTCACTTTCAAAGCTAAGAATTCAACCTGATGGGACCTGGGACCTCCTCAACTTTTTTGGTCCAAGGCCAAAACTCCCGCTAACCCCTGTTGGTTTCCCTTTAACTCTCTAACCTGAGACTCTCAGTTCTTCTCTTCTCAGGGCAACTTCTGCCTCCAGACACTCAGAGGCAGAGGTGACCTTTTAATGCAAATCTCTTCCTGACTTAAGCCTTAGAAGACCCCAGTCTCTGTCCTGAATTTGAGTAGGAGGAACTGCCTTCTCACCACTACAGGGAACACCACAGGGGTTGATCTGCCCCCCCCCCCACCATGTCCTGCTCCCTAGTAGGGATTTAGGGTCTGACCCTGTTTCCCTTTTATCCCAGGACAGTCTGAACACCTCAGGGGCCAGTAAGCTGGGGAGGCACCTTGATACTTGGCACTCCCTCTGACCCCTTTTATCCCTCCCCAAAAAGAGTGGGGATAGTAGGAGGGAAGGTTCAGGATGTTTGCTTATTTTTCTAGTAAGATTGAGTAATCAACCCCCTATTTTTTTTTTTTTAAAGCATCACCCACAGTTAAGAGATCTCTAAGAGCTTAAACTTCATTCTTCTATTGACTAGATATAAAGGCCTCCTGCCTCCCCTGACTTCTGAGTCCACACTCTTTAATCCCAACCCCAGGAGGAAATAGCTTTCCTGGAAATTGAGGGTGAAAGAGCTAGGCTACAAATAATCTTTTGCTCTCAGCATTTTCTCCTACTTCTCTTTGATAGTTGGATGGGCCATTAGCATTCTACAAGCAGCCCACAGAAGTGACTTGATGCATTTCCTCATTCTCGAAAGTTGCCTCCACTCTGGATAAAACCTCACTTTTAATGTGCTCTTATGATCTGTTTTCTCTAGGCTTAAAACTTTGGATTCTCAACTGCCCTTCTGCCTGGAGAACATGGGACAACTGACTGGGGATGACTGGGAACAACTGACTGGGACAAACACCCCTTTGATGCCCTGCTGCCATCCCCAAATCCCACACCTCATGCCTTACCTCCTGGCATGAAACCCCAAATCTCTACAACCCTTGTCAGCTCAAAGCAGTTAAGAGGAGATCATCACCCCTTTTCCTACATGCATTTGGGTGACTGCTTGAGGGAAAAATGAAGAGGAGACCCCAAACTCAGAAAATCCTTCAAGGAGGAAATCTTTAATTCTGTCTCAAGAAACTTTGCCCCAAGTCTTTTTTTTTTTCCTTTTTTTAAATGAATTCAAGTTTTGACTGCTTGAGGGGGGGAATAATGTGGGTTGCATTTACTTTTAAGAAACTAATCCTTTCAGGGAATGATGTGGGTTGTGCTCCCTTTAAGAAACTAATCCTTTCAGATTGATTTATTCCTTTCTGATTCCCAGCCCCTCCTAGCATCATCAATTCAAGAAGCTAGGACCTTTGATTCACAAATCTGTCAAAAGCACCCTTTGAATTCCAATAGGAGATGAGGGCCTGTTCCAGCCCCATAGGATCTGAGTCTACTTGGGACACCACCAACAGGCCCCTTTAGCTAAATCTCTCATTATAAAAGAATCAAACTGGAGCTTTCTCTTTGCAGAAGTTCCTAACATGGCAGCTTTACACCTGGCACGCCAAAGATCTCTGTCCACTGGAATCCTATTTCCCTTGCCCTTTTATCTCTACCTTAACCTTTTACTAATTAGACTTTAACTTTACTTCCAAACACCATAATAACCTCCTTTATCAATCTAAAAAAAAAAAAAAAAAAAAAAAAAAAAAGTACATTGAACTATATGTTCAGTATTCTGTCTCGGTTTTTAAGCATCCTTATTTATTCTCTCCATAACTCCCCCTTTCTATTAAGTGCAGGTTCTCAAACAACAAAAACACATAGGCCAATACACCTATATCATCATGGAACCCATATTCCTTACCTTTCCAAAATGTCTTCACTTATACACTTTTACTTCCCAATTATCTGAAATAATTTTGCATAATGCAGTATTATGGGAGACATAAAAGATGGAATGAAAATAATTTTCTACACTCAGAGAGCTTATACTTTTCTGGAAGGATCAATATCACTTGCAAAAAAGAACACATATTATACTTTGCAAAAGTTGGAGAAAAAAAATTAAAGCTAAGGAAATGAGAATGGCTACATGATGTAGATGCTATATAAGTTGGACTTCAATGTAGATGTAGATATTCAGAAACAGAGAGATATCAGGGGAAATAGACTGTGAAGGACTCTATATACCAATTTGGGGATGGTTTATGTTACCCTAGAGGCACTATGAGCTCTTGAGAACAGTATAAGCATATCCCATCTTATAATTCAGGAATACTATTATATTAGCAATGTGGAGAATAGATAGAAGTATTGAGAAACATTTAGATGGGAGACAGTTTAAAGAATCTAAGTAAGAAGTAATGAAGATCAAAATTAGAATGCCAGCAGAAAGAAATGGAATGAAAAGATCTTGTGACAGTAGAACTGAAAAGACAGCTATTTCAATATTTTATAATAAATAAAATCAACAATTATATAACCACAAAGCATGCATAATTTGGATATTAATATTTTCAATTTGCAAAATTTATTAAAGGTTATGATATGTATTCCTTGTGTAACTATTCACTATTATATATAAATTTTTCTACTAAGTGTTTTAGGATAAAAAGAGACAAAATAAAATGTTACCTGATCTTATATATTACTAAATTTCCCAGTTATATTTCATCATTTCCCAATAGAAAAAAATGTTTTTAAAAATATCCTTTCATAATTTGTTTTGTTATTCTTCTGGGATCATATAAGGGTGGGCTTGATCATTTTTCAAACTGAACCACCTAAGATATTAATTCATTATAAGTTGTAACATTCTTGTTTTAAATTGATGTTAAAATGTTTTAAAGCAAGAAACCAACATTGTGATTTTTTTTTTTAGAAATTCTGGGATTTGTTTTTTAATTATTTTTATTTATTTTATTAAAAATAAATCTTGTTAAAATACATGTAAAAATAAGAAGTAATTTTTTTTAATTTTAAATTCCAAAATTTTATCGTTCTCTTTTGCTTATTTAATAGCTTGTTACACCATGAATGTGATTTTTGAAATTTTCATTGAAATATAGATTAGGAACCTAAAAGAAATGTTGAGGTCCTCTATTTAGCCCCTGACCTAATGTTACAGAAAAGGTAAGTACTATGTCATAGGAAAAATATTTCTGGAAGTGACCTCTATGAGAACAGGTTTAAAAGAAATATCTTCCATTGAAATATGGCCTGGCCTTTTCCTGTTCTTTAATAGTATTAAAGAATGATTGCTGGTTGATTGATTCATTTTTTTGTCATTTCTATTACCTAACACTTGATATTTAAAGTGAGAAGTAGAAAGCAAGAGACAGATAGATAATGGGTCAGAGAAGCCATTTGGACAGACTCCCATTGCCTGGATGAAAGATTTAATAGCCTTGTAGTACATCCAAGGAATTGTGTGCATATGTGAACAATATGGCCCCAGAAGATAAAGGAAACACATAGTTCCAAATATAACAATGAATGGCAAAGATATAGTGATTGCAAAACAATTTCTAAATTGACCATCCTGAATAAGAAGAAAAACAAAACAAAACAAAACAAAACTGGATGAAACTAACTGCAAGACAGACTACATATTAGACCAACCAAGATTTATGTGTGAGGAAAACTAATGTAAAGGCAATACAAAGTAAAATCTAAGGATAAAATGTAAAATAAAAGTTGTTATAGAGGAAAAAAATTGAATCTTGCCTTTTTTTTTAAGACTGAGTGAGTTACATGAACTCTACCAGTTTAGAGAAAAAATATTTAGTTTTCCTTTGGGTGAATATAATACAGATTAGGATTAGAAATCTGAAAACCTGCAAAGGTCACTAAAGAGGTAGAATCCCATTATAGAGTAAATAAGGTTTGTTTGGAATGTTGAGGAGTTCAGGTATTAATTTTTATGCTTTGATATTGGCTTTGTTAAGGTCTGAGCTAATTGAATGTTTTATGACATTAAGCATGGGAACCAAAGAAACTTTTCCATTGTTATGTTGGTCCAAACCTGAGTTTAATTCTTATATTTTTGAAAGAAACACTGAGTAGCAGAGTGAGGATTAAGATAATCTCTGATATTCTCAAGAAAAAAATCTGATCAAGAGTCACAGAGAAAATTGTTTGAAATGTTTCCCCAACAATTTGCCTATTGATGTATTCTCTATTTTTATTGTTACAACTATGGGTTCCTATTTACTCTAATAAGTGACCCTTAATGCTACCCAAGGGGATATTATGATAACCCCCTTGGCATAACTACTGGATATTCATGCTTAGAAACATAAAGAATTTGCCCTAGGAACTTAAAATTGCACAAAAAATGACAATTATCTACTTAAGACCATCCCTATACAATACATAGATTTTACTTTTTCAAAGAAGACATGAGATATTTCCATGGGAAATACTTAGTGAATATTCACTTCTACTAAGTCTTTATAGAAACTTCAATATGTAACACAAACTTCATCTAAAACATTTCCATTTTCACTTTTAATCTGTACTGAATACCATGAAACAATCTGTATTTCCATGGTGTCATAGATCTAATGATGAAAGGGATCCTAAAAATAAATTAGTCCAATTTTCTCTTTTTTCAGATGAGAAAACTGAGGCCTAGAGAAATTAAGTGACCTTCCCAAGTTCACATAAATATTATACTGAAGAGTCTGGTTTTGAACTCATGTATTATGCTTTGAAATAAAGTTCATTTTCTACACTATACTTTTAGATAACAGTAGACTGTCTTTCATGATTCAGAGAGAAAATCTTAGAATTATACCTTGTGCACCAATTTTGGTTGACTCTGACCTCTGGAGCCTCTCAAGGTCTAAAATACCATGTGCCTATGGTTCTAATTCCACTTAAAAAATAAAATACAACCAATTTCTTTGTGGATATATATTACTATCCCAAATAGTCAAATCATAGTATGCATGCTTTTGTAAAATTAGTCATGCTTTTTACTTTGGCATTTTTCCCTTTCATCAAAAATTCCATGTATATATGTTTTCTATAATGAAACCCGCCTGAAATAACAAGAAAACAACTGCCCAGTTGAAAATCATGATTGTTATTTTACATGGCTTTAAAATAAATGTTAAATCTACTGATGTGATATTGGATACTAACCTGTTAAATCCAAGGTCTTCCAATAAGTTACTATAGAGAACTAAAATATTATTGGGACATTTGTTTTCTATTTCAACAAATACTTGTCTACTATGACACTAAAACCTGTAGTGTGTACATGGCAAAAAAAAAAAAATAGTTTGAAAAGTGAAAAAGATGGATGTTCAAGGAGGCCTACATTGTTTGATCCAAATTAAATCACAATTCAGAGAAGATATTCCCTAACCTTGAAGCTAAGTCTCAAGGTTGTAGTCAGATTTATGAACCTTTTGATAAATCTTTGCTTCTGACTAGTATTTCTGAAATTAAGATTTTTCCTATTTCTCAACCTTTGAGACCAGTTCTGAAGTGATGGCAATGAATTATCATGACTATTGTAATATATTAGTAAAGCACTATGAGTTTCCAATAAAAGGTTCTCTTTGATAGTAATTGCACTAACTGTTGGCCTGGCCTTAGGTCTTGGGCTCACTATGACCATCTTTCATCCAGAGGAAGATTAATCGATCAAGACATTTTTGCTATTACTTTTTGGGTTAAAATAAATTTCAGGTTACAGGTTCCTGAACTCTAACATAGGTATAAACACTATATTGCAATTTCCCACAAATTTGATCTCCCTGAGTCAATGCTCTCAAAGTAATAATACTCTTGCCAAACTCATTGCCTTTGGGAAGTTCTCTGCTTTTTATCTTATATTTTCTATCTTCTTTTTTTTTCTTATATTTCTTTTCAGTTTTTTTTCTTTCCTGACCCCCTTCTTCTTTCTTCCTCTCCCCTCCTCCCCTACCATATGTGACTATTTTTGTCTCTGTTTTTCTATGTCTCTTTGCCCTCTGTTTTTTTGTTTATCTCTCTTTGGGTCTTTTATCTTCCTCTTCCTTGTTTTTGTCCTCATCCTCATCTTGATCTTCATCCTCCTTCTCCTCCTGAATTGAATAACAAATTATTAAAACCAGATGATATTCATGATTATAGACAGTGAATCTTCTTAAAATTGTGACCACAGCAGCTTCTGCCCTGTGTAACTTTCCTTGTGGAAAAAGGCCCTGGAAACCACAGAAAAGCAATACTGGCTGCTATCATTAGACCAAACAAGCTAGGCTAGATAAAACAATATATTCCAAAAGATGACAGCAACATGTGCCAAATGTGCAACGTTTTTTAACCATTGTTTTCCCAAAAAAATTGTTGCATGCTGTCTAGAACAGTAGTCCACCTGGTCTGATTCCAGGTAAATATTTTCTGCTAGCATTATGATGGCTAACCCTTATAAAGCTCTTCCTCTACCACACTTTTCATCCTGAAACCCTGATACCACCTTTAAAATATATACATTAGAAGCATTCTCTCTAACTGCAACATTTTTCTTTTGTTGAATACTTTCTCTTATTTAAGTAGTGTGAGGAAGCAAAATATGTCTCATTATTCTCCAGGCCATATCTAGAACTTTCTTTACCAGATGTGCTAGCTTGGTTGCCTTTGTCTCCCAGATTCGTATCATCTTTTCTCCACCTCCTTTTATGTACTATCCTTTCGCAATGAGAATTTAAGCTTTTTAATACAAAGCATAACTTTTTTTTCCCCCTACTTGTATCTGTATTCCCAGTGCTTTGAACATTGTCTGGCACACAGTAAGCATTTAATACATGTTAACTTAATGATTGCCTTACCTGGCCACTGTTTCTTTGGGTGGAGGAGGGGATATTCAGCCTTTACTTCTTTAGCAATAGCTATTGTAGACTTGGAAAAGAAAGATTTTGTCATCAAAGTTCTTGGCACTATCAAACAGTTAAATGTCAGGAAACAACATGACTTTATTAATAGAATTGGCATCAAAGAAGATGTATTACCATATACTTTGCCACTGAACTTCACAACAATTGGTCCATTTTATCTGACTTGCAACAGAAACTTACTATAATTGAATTTTTTCCTATTAGAATATAAGCTCCCAAAGGTCAGAGTTACTTTCATTGCTTTCTTTGTATTTTTAATTTTTATTCTCTTTGCTTGGTACAATATTTTGTACATCCCAGCTTCCTGATTATTTTTTAAATTTATTAATTAGAGGCATTAGAATATGTGACAGTGAAAGAAACACTATATAAAACGAATTGAAAAAGACAGCAAATTAAATGTTCTAATAAACCTTGATTCAAAAAAAGACAGTTTTTTTATAATTCCAGCAAATAACATTTCTACTTATCTTAAAGTGATTTGACCACACAAACTATAGTCTTTCTGAATACACACAAATACAAAAAATATAACTTGATTTCTCTCTACTTTGATAGCTGAAAAGTTGAAGCTTCCCCAACTACCACTCCTACCATCATATACAGTAATTTCATAGTCTCAGGAGCTAGTCTCTCTTGTGTTTTGAAATAGTAACATACTAATGGATTTTTTTCCCAAGCTCTTTGTATTGTTTTAAAGCACAAGAAAAGTTCAATCTAATCTGTAAGACATCATCAAATTTTTATATCATTAAGGTGATTACATTTGCACACTTAACTCAATTATCAAAGATATGGATTGTTACATATACAATCATATTATGAAATATAAGTCTATGTATTTGATATAATTAAAGTTAAGGTTAAAGTACATTTTGTCATAAATCACATTATGCATTACTGCCTTGTGTGCATTTAATAATCTCTTTTCAATCTGTATATTTCAATAAAAATAAACGTTATTCTTTTGGAGTAATTTGACTACGTAGAAGGAAATGACATGGCAAATCATGCACTTAGTGAATAATGTTGAATAAATTACACAGCAAAGTTCTTTTCAAAATACTGCCTCTTTTTACCAAAGAAAACATCATTAGGGAGATTGTTGTTTTAAGCTTCTCCAATAAATGATTTAAACAATAAAATTAATAACTAATAAAATCAGTTATAAGACTATCACATTACTTACCACTGATCAATAGGATTCTATATACAAGGGCCTTTGACTCATAAAAAAGGACTGTCTTGTTGATCGATACTGAAGGAACTTAATCATGGTAAGGCTTATGATCCTGGAAATGAGAAGAATGATTACTGTCCTTAAACATTTATGTACTTCAGCATTTGTTCCTTTACAGTGATGGATAATGCACAGCTTATTGGATTAAAGTAGAAAAGAAACATAGTTACATTACAAGAGTTGTATTAAGGTAAAGACAATTAAATCCCATTTCCACCCTTTCTAAATTACATATTCTCAGAAATATAAAGGACTTCTGTTTAAATCCAACAAAACATTTATCAGTTTTGTGATCCTGGTCAGGTCACTAAACCTCCATTTTCCTCACTTTCTCTAATTGTAAAATGAAAATAATAAGTTTCTACCTTGCAGGATTGTTGTGAAGATAAAAAGAGCATGATTTCTTTTTCAACATTTAGCAGAGGAATATCACATATTACATGTTATGTTATATAAATGCTTATATTTTTCTCCCTTTTGGGGGCCATCTAATATAAATATTCCATAAAGGGATCAAGATTTTGGTAGAAGACCTCAGGTGAGGAGGAACTTATTACTTTTTAATATGTCTTGCTCCACTTAATCATTAATTCATTCTTCAGAAAAGTATTTTCTTTCCTTTATTTTAAATTCAAGTTTGCATCTTTATCAGTTTCACTAATTGTAATTACATCTGCTTTCTTTCTCAAAATGTTAATCCTCCAAATACATCAAACATCTTTTATGCTCATTCTATCTCTCTTCTTTTCTAGTCTTAACACTCTCACAATCTTCAATTGATACTTTTACTGCAAGATCTTGAGGCATTTTAGCATCATGGTTGCCTTCCTTTTATTGCTCTACTTTTCTAATGTTCTTCCTAAAATGTATCCAGAAATGAATCCTATAGCACAGATGTAGACTTATTAGTGAAATGTTAAAAGGGACTTGTTATCTACTATGTCATTCATACTTTGTCTCAGACTACAGCCCAATATTCTAATATTCATTTCCTTATATTGAGTTTGCAGTTTAATAATAAATAAATAAATAAATAAATAACAATGAGAGAAATGGGTCCTTTTTTAATAGGGACTATTGTATATGTAAATCTTTGAAGTCTGGAACTTAAAAGGATAATTTAGTAAATTTAAATGAAAGACAATTTTTCCCCGCTCTGAGGCTGGGGTTAAGTGATTTGGCCAGGCTCACACAGCTAGGAAGTGTTAAGTGTCTGAGACCAGATTTGAACTCGGGTCCTCCTGAATTCAGGGCTGGTGCTCTATCCACTGTGCCACCTAGCTGTCCCAAAGACTTAAAATTTAAATCTGTGGAACTTTATTTTATTAATTTAGTATATAATAAAAATTCACTGATATATTTTTTAGATTCTGATTCAGTTATTGATAGTGTTAGATAACTGTCCTGTTATTAATGGAACAGAAATATTCAAATAATTTTATTTAATAAAATACACTTGTATACAAATATATATTAAACATAATTTAATATTTGAGAATAAAAATAATATTAAAGTATAGTATTTAATAGAAAAGCACTCAGAGTAGGGAAGTTTAGTTTTGAATGGCAGTTCTGCAACTTACAATTTATGTACCATTGGATAACCATTTCGAGTCTTAATTTCTACATCTGAATATAAGAGAAATACTCATTTTTGCATTATTTATCCCATGCAAATGTATGCATCAGTACTTGACTCAACTGGGATTAGTTCCTTCATAAGCACTTAGTTTCAAAAGGCTCAAAACATGACGGTTTCATTAGGAATGAAAATAAATCAGAAGAGAAGGTTCAACATGGATTAATGAAGATGTAGTTTTTAGGATGAAACCATAATGACCTAGAATGAAACTTATTCTCTAATACTTGGACTTAATTTCCTAAGAAATTTCTTGACTAATAGAGAAATTTTATGTGCATTCTCAGAAGGAGTTCCCATACCAGGTATTTTGTTGATGATAAAATAATAAATTATTTGCTAAGGAAAACTAGTAGCTATAGATATTCCATATTTTTCAGCATCTAAAGAAAACAATCATATTCATTAATAGGGTGTCTTTCCTGATTAGACTTTAAAAATACTCCTTTAAAAATTATGTATTTTTTGAAGAACCCAGAAAGATATAATGTCTAGTATGTTATTAAAAAAATAAAAATTCCTGGTAATATTGTTAAGAATGATTTAATAATTAGCTTATTACTTATTATACTTAATAATACCTAAGTATAGTTTTCAACATTTACTTTTATAAGATTTTCATTTCCATTCTTTTCTTCCTTTTTTTCTCCTCAAGACAGTAAGAAGTTTGAGGTACGTTGTACATGTGCAATTCTCTTGAAACAAGAAATCCTAATGAGAGTTTTTTTTATCTTAAAAGCAGAATTGTTCTGATAAATTTTTAATACTTGTTACTCTTAAATGCATGTCCAATAAACTTTTGATTTAAAATAAATAAAAATACTTCTGAATCACTGTATCATAATGGTACGGCTGTAACAGGAGAATTAAATGGTCATTCTTCATTGTGTTCTCAATAGTTCTTTGAAGCACTAATTTCATATTTATATATCCTTAGGAAAAAGGGAACTCAGAGGCCATCTAGTCTACCACCTCTCCCCACATAGCTAAAGAAAGGAAAACTCAATTAAATTAAATAATTTGTCCAAAGTCACAGAGATAGTCAGTATTATTTCAGGAACTGAATCCAGTTCTTCAGTCTGTAAAGCCTTGTTCTTTATACTGTTACATGATGCACAGATGAGTTTACTTTCTGTTTTTCATTACAAATAATTTATATCTCATCAAAACTATCTATGGTCATATGAAAAAATGTTTTAAATCACCATTGATTGTAATGTCCTGGTTAGTTTTTTGGAGGTCTCTGGACCAACCTTTGTTTCAGCAGAGTAATCACAAAAATAGCCAGAGATAAAGTCCAGAAATCTTTATTGACTTCTTCACAGTCTTGTCTGCTTCCCTGGGGTCAGGGCTAGCTTTCTGGAGGTCCTCCAAAATGTGTCTTGATTTCTGCGGGGGAGGCAGGAGGACCACCACAACAGTCTCTGTTTTGAAATCTCCCTGAGTCCCAGAGCTTGTGCTCCAGCCTCCAGTCCTGTATTTTCCCTGAATCTGTTCCAGTCCCCCACTAGGTCTGACTCTATCCTATTAAATACTCTATTATAATTAAATTATTACAATATACTGAGTATGAACCAATCAGCATATCACTAGGGCAATCATACTGAACTAAAGAATTCTCATATTAAACTAGATAACAATTTTATTATCAACTCCACTGAATTAACACCTTGTTGTAGGACTAAATCAATCATAGTGAGTCTTAAGTATACTTTTCCAGAGTTCTGGCCTATTACAAGTCATGAGGTGAGAGAAATACAGATTAAAAGAACTTTGAGGTACTGTCTCATGGCTATCATATTGATTAACATGACAAAAAAGAAAAATGATGAATGTAGGAGGAAATGTGGAAACTGGGACATAAATGCACTATTTGGTAGAATTGTCAATTGATCCAAATATTCTAGAAAGCAATTTGGAATGATGCCCAAAGAACTATAAAATTGTACACACCCTTTGATCCATTTAAACCACTGTTGCTCTGGATCCCAAAGAGATTTTTTTTAAAATGGAGGGGGGGATAATATATATTTGTGCAAAAATATTTATAGCAATTCTTTTGTGGTGGCAAAGAATTGGAAAGTGAGGGGATGTCCATCAATTGTGAATGGTTAAAAAAATAATGGTATAAAATTGTGATAGAATATTCCTGTGTTGCAGAATGATTTCAGAAAAATCCAGAAAGACTTATATGGCCTGATTCAAAGTGAAGTAAACAGAATCAGGAGAATATTGTACACGCTAACAGCAATATAGGATGATGAACTGTGAATGACTCAGTTGTTATCAACATTACAATGATCCAAAAAAACTCAGAAGACTTATGATGAAGCAATTTGCACCCAGAGAAACAACTGATATTGTCTGAATACATACTGAATCATGCTGCTTTTCATTTTCTTTCATTCCTTTTTAAAATTTTTCTTGTATAAAATTATTAATATGGAAATGTTTGATATAATTGCACATGTGTAATCTATTTTGAATTGGCAACTATCTCAGGGAGTGGGAGGAGATAGAGAAAGTAGGGGGAAAGAGAATTTAGAATTATTTTTATTTTTAAAAGTTAAAATTGGGTAGTCAGAGAAAGAAAATTATAGATCAATCTCGCTAATGAATCGATGCAAAAATCTTAAATAAAATATTAGCAAAAAGATTACAGAGAATTATCCCTAGGATAATACACCATAACCAAGTAGGATTTATACTAGAAATGCAGGGCTGGTTCAATATTAGGAAAATTATTAGCATAATTGACTAGATCAATAACCAAATTAACAAAAAAAATATGATCAACTCAATAGACACAGAAAAAACATTTGATAAAATCCAACATCCATTCATAATAAAACACTTGAGAGTATAGGAATAAATGGACTTTTCCTTAAAATAGTCAGGAGCATCTATTTAAAACCATCATATATAATGGGAATAAACTGGAACCATTCCCATTAAGATCAGGAGTGAAACAAGTTTGCCCACTATTAGCATTATTATTCAATCTTGCATTAGAAATGCTAGCTTCAGCAATAAGAGTTGAGAAAGAAATTAAAAGAATTAGAAGAGGTAATGAGGAAACCAAATTATCACTCTTTGCTGATAATATGATGATATATTTAGAGAGCCCCAGAGACTCTGCTAAAAAGCTATTAGAAATAATTCACAATTTTAGCAACATTGCAAGATACAAAATAAATCCATATGAATCCTCAGAATTTTTATACATGACCAACAAAATCCAATAGCAAGAGATACAAAGGGAAATTCCATTCAAAATAACTGTCGATAGCATAAAATATTTGGGACCTATCTACCAAAGGAAAGTCAGGAATTCTATCAACAAAATTAAAAAGAAAAAACACTTTCCACACAATTAAAGTCAGATTTAAATAATTGGAAAAATATTAAGTGATCTTGGATAGACCAAGGCAATATAATAAAGATAACTATAGTACCTAAACATAAAATAGTACCTATTTATTTAGCTATGCCAATCAGACTCCCAAAAAACTATTTTAATGGCCTAGAAAAAAATAACCACAAAATTCATCTGGAAGAACAAAATGTCAAGAATTTCAAGGGAACTAATGAAAAAAAAAAAATCAAATGAAGGCAGCCTCGTTGTACTTATCTAAAACTATATTATAAAGCAGCAGTCAACAAAACTATTTGGTATTGGCTAAAAAATAAACTAGTTGATCAGTGGAATAGGTTAGATTCACAGGACAAAATAGTCAATAACTATAGCAATCTAGTGACCAGCAGGATGAATACAGAGAGGCTTGGAAACTGAACTGATGCTGAGTTAAATGAGCAGAACCGGGAGATCATTATATTTCAGCAATAATACTATATGAGGATGTATTCTGATGGAAGTGTATATCTTCGACAAAGAGAAGATCCAATTCAGATTCAATTGATCAATGATGGACAGAATCAGCTAAACCCAGAGAAGGAACACTGGGAAATGAATGTGAACTATTTGCATTTTTCTTCTTCCCATGTTATTTTTCCCTTCTGAATCCAATTTTTTTTTTGTGTGCAACAAGAGAACTGTAAAGATCTGCACACATATATTGCATCTAGGATATACTTTAACTTGTTTAACATGCATAAGATTGCCTGCCATCTAGGTGAAGGAATGGAAGGGGGGAAGATAAAAGTTGGAACAAAAGTGAGTGCAAAGGACAATGTTGTAAAAATTACCCGTGCATATTTTCTGCCAATAAAAAGCTATATATATATATATATATATTTTTTTTTTTAATGTTAAAATTGTTTTAACATGTAATTGGGGGAAACCATAACATTATTAAAAATGTCTTTTTTTCCTCATGCCATATGTTTCCTTGGTTCTATAGGATATCATGATCAGGTCCCTCTAGTAGTCAAAAAAGAACATGAAAGATATGCTCCAATAGGTCTCATCTCACATGCCTGTCAATCTGCAATTTTATCTCCTTCAAAGCAAATGCCTGGTTTTCATTTTCTTGAGGATGAAATAAAAAGAATATTCAAAATATTTTTCTATGAAGAGCATGTTTTTCACTGAAAACATATTTAAGACAGAGTGCCTCTTTTCCTCAAGCCTAATTTTGTCTTGTAATTCTCACAGTCCCTGATCTCTCACAAACAATGAAATAAAAAGAAATGATTCTCAAGGAAACAATATCCCTTTGAACCTTTAGAAAAAAACTCTTCCTACTGCTGTCATAGCCCAAGACCAAGGTCTTTTTCTCCTTGGTACCATAGTATCCCTGTGCTTTAGAGTTTAAGAGGAGAATATTTTTTTTTTCTTATCCTGGTATTTCTCAATTCCATCAACATTTCTGACTAAGCATTTTGTAAAATTATTCAAATCATCCAGATCTACTTCACAAAACCTACTTCACAAAACACAGGAGAGGAAAGGAGGTAAAGTCATGAAATCCAATTAATATTTCCACCTAACAATGAAGAAGCTTTATAATGCTAACACATGTGAATGTGCAATCAATGATTTGTTTGAATTATGCTATTAATCAGATTGAAGTAAATTATATATATATATATAACTGATTGTAAAACATTTTCAGAGAATTTTGAGTAACTGTGAGAAATAGAACAAAGAGCATCAAGTAAATGTGGGTATTACATATGATAATTTCATACAAAATTGTTAGGAAACACTGAGGGGAATGGGTTGTGTTTGGACCAGAGGAAAGAACAAGGAGCAGAAGATGAAAATAACTGTGAAGCAGATTTTAGCAACTTTCTTGGTATGTGAAGCCAATATGGCAGAGTAAGGAAGATGCTCAAGCTCTTCCTGTTTCCCTCAAAAAACACATAAAACCAACCTGTTAAAATGAATCTGATAGAATTAAACCACTTTGCAGATCAAGATATACTGGAAAAACTTCAAAAAAGCTCAGTCTCATTGGGGTGAAAAGAGTGTTCAAACCAGGT
Source organism: Sminthopsis crassicaudata (assembly GCF_048593235.1). Taxonomy (NCBI): domain Eukaryota; kingdom Metazoa; phylum Chordata; class Mammalia; order Dasyuromorphia; family Dasyuridae; genus Sminthopsis; species Sminthopsis crassicaudata. The sequence goes on from NC_133620.1 coordinate 47,043,740, forward strand.
CAGATGGACTCTGGGAAAGCCAGTGAGAGGATCTTAATCACAGCAAATCAGAAACTAAGACATTCTATCCTGGCTAAATAAAGGTGCAACTCAAGGGGTCAGCTTTCACTCCAAGCTCAAAAGTCAAAAATATATAAACTGTTTACATCCCTAGATGAGAAAACAACTTTGTAATTCTTGACACTGGGGCAAACAAAGGGGAACATTACATGGACTGAAGATGTGATTGTGAATGGACTTTGATGTGATGACATCAAAAACAAAAGAAAGTCATTAAGGAGTACAAAAGGTCTATACTGAAAAAAGAGAAAAGGGAAAGTATAATAAGACAATTCCTTCATATCAAAAAACTCAAAAGAACTATTATAATCCAAGGAAAAGAGGCAAAAGAATGGACATTCTCTAAAGGTTGATCTCATCTGTTTTTGCTCTAAGAGGGAATAACTAAGTTATTAAGTTATTCCCTTAATCATTCAATTGCATATAGAAGTTTATTTAATCTTATAAAGAAGAAGGAGGAGAAAGATGAAAGAAAAGAGAGGAACAGGATAGAAGCAAGGGCAGAAACACTAGGACAAAAAGATAAGAAGGGGGAGTGGAGAAAAATATGGCTAGAAGATTAGGTAGTGGGTGGGGTGGATAAAAAAAAAAACAAAACAAAACACAAAACTAAGGAAAAAGTACAAAGGGAGAACAACAGTATATACAATTGAAAACATATGAGGGAAATACAGAGCTGATAATCCTGTTAATGTGAATGGGATGAACTCTCCCACAAAACAGAAGCAAACAGAGTGGATTAAAAAACAGAATCCTACAATATGTTCTGTAGAAGAAACACATTTGACATAGAGAGACACAAACAAGGTAATGGTAAAAGGTGGAAAAGAATTTATTGTGCTTAAGCTGAAACAACAACAAAAAACAAAACAAAACAAAACAACAACAAAAATCTGGTAGCAATTCTGTTCTCAGATCAAACAAAGCAAAAATAAATCTTATTAAAAGAGATAAGGAGAGAAAGTATATCTTGATAAAGATTACAGTAAATAATGAAGTAACATCAGTCCTAAACATCTATGCACCAAATGGTATAAAATCCAAATTCCTAGAGAAGTTAAGAGAACTAAAAGAAGAAATAGAGAATAAAACAAACAAACAGGAAAAAAAAAAAAAAAACTATATTAGTGGGAGATCTCAATGTGGATCTCAGAACTAGATAAATAAAACCACAAAATACTTAAGAAAGAAGTCAAGGAGATAAATATATATATATATATATATATATATATATATATATATATTTAGAAAAATTAGGTATGATAGATCTTTGGAAAAAATTGAATGGAGACAGAAAAAAGTAGACATTTTTCTCTGTGGTTCATAGAACCTTTGCAAAAACTGACCATATTTTAGGGCATAAAAAGCTCCAAATCAAAGGCAGAAAGGCGAAAATAGTAAATGCATACTTTTTAGATCATGATCCAATATGAATCACATGTAAAAAAGAGCCAGGGAAAAGTAGAACAAAATTTAATTTAAAAACTAAATAATAAGACAAAAAAGAATGAGACGGTAAAACAACAAATCAAAAACACAATTGAAAATTTCATCCAAGAGAATGACAATAATGAGATAACATAGCAAAATTTATAGGATGAAGCTCAAGTATTTCTTAAGGGAAGTTTTATGTCTCTAGATACTTATTTGCATCAACTAGAGAAAGAGAAAATCAGTAAATTGGTCATGCAACTTAAAAAGCTAGAAAAAGAAAAAAATTAAAAGCTTCCAAGTATAGCCAAATTTGAAATTCTGAAAATAAAAGGGGAGATTAATAAAATTTAAAGTAAAAAAGTGTTGAGCTAATAAATAAAACTAAGAGCTGATGTGATGAAAAAAAAAAAAACTAACAAAATCAAAAAACCTTTAGTTAATTTGATCAGAAAAAGGAAAGAAGAAAATCAAATTGTTAATATCAAAAACAAAAAGGGCAAACTTTCCATGAAGAGGAAATTGGAGCAATAATTACAAGCTATTTTTGCCCAACTGTATGACAATACATATGAAAATTTAAGTGAAATGATGAATGTTTGCAAAAATATAGATTTTCCAGATTAACAGAGCAGGAAATAAATTATTTAAATGGTTTCATTTTAGAAAAAATAAATTAAACAAGCTATTAATTAACTCCATAAGAAAAAACCTACAGGGTCATATGGATTTATGTGTCAATTCTATCAAATATTTAAACAACAATTAATTCCAATATTATGTAAACTATTTGGAAAAATAGGGAAAAAAAAAAAAAAGTAATCCTACCAAATTCTTTTCATGACAAAATATAGTGCTGAAATCTAAACTAGGCATGGTCAAAACAGAGAAAGAAAATTATACATCAATTTCCCTAATGAATTTAATGTAAAAATCTTAAATAAAATATTGGCAAAAATATTACAGGAAGTTATCCCCAAAATAACACATCATGACCAAGCAGGGTTTATACCAGGAATGCAGGGCTGGTTCAATAGTAGGAAAATTCTTGACATAATTGATCATATAAATAACCAAATTGACAAAAATCATATGATTATCTCAATAGATACAGAAAAAAAAAAAAAAAAATTGACAAAATCCAATATTGATTCTTTTTTAAAAAACACAAGAGTTGGAGATTCTGGACTCCAGAATCCAGGAGAAATCTTTGGCAAGCCTCATGGTAGTTTGCCTGCCTCCTTCACTTCTCCCTTTAAAGACGAAGGACTTTAATTTATCCTGACTTTAACTGACCCTGAGAGCTAGCCTCTACTCTACATCCACACAAATAAAGTCATATCTAATCTCTTGGGGAAAAAAATATCAAAATCTCATGTGTAGACCAAGCTAATATAATACAAATGACAACTACCTAAATTAATCTATTTATTCAGTGCCATACCAATCAAACTCCCAAAAAATTGTTTTATAGAGCTAAGGAAAAAAAAATAAATTAATCTGGAAGAACAAAAAGTCAAGAATTTCAAGGGAATTAATAAAAAAAATGTAAATTAAGGTGTTCTAGCTGTACCAGACTTAAAACTCTATTATAAAGCAGCAGCCATCAAAGACATTTGATAGTGGTTAGGAAATAGAGTAGTTAATAAGTGGAATAGGTTAATTTTACAGGACACAATAGACAATGACTATAATGACCTAGTATTTCTAGTGTTTGCCAAACAAGACCTCTCCTTTTGGGATAAGAACACACTTTTTGACAAAAAAGTCCTGGGAAAATTTGAAATTAGTATTCCATAAAGTAGGAATTGACCCACATCTAATTCTCTATACCAAGACAAGATTAAAATGGGTTCATGAATTAAACATAAAAAGTGATTCTATAAACAAATTAGAAGAACAAAAAATAGTTTACCTCTCAGATTTGTGAAGGAAGGAATTTGTGACCAAAGGAGAGCTTAAATTCATTATTAAATGGAAAATGGATAATTGTGACTACATTAAGTTTAAAAAGTTTTAGTACAAACAAAACCAATGGAGACAAGATTTGAAGAACAGCAGCAAACTAGGGGAAAAAATACATACAAGGGTTATGATAAAAGGCCTCATTGCTAAAATATAGAGGGAATTGACTCAAATTTTTAAGAATTCAAACCATTTTCCAATTGATAAATGATCAAAGAATATAAATAGGCAATTTTCAGATAAAAAAATTAAAACCATTTCTAGTCGTATGGAAAGGTGCTCTAAATCACTATTGATCAGAGAAATACAAATTTAGAGAAGTCTGAAGTACCACTAAACCACCTTTGAGATTGGCTAAGATGACAGTAAAAAATAACAAATGTTGGAGGGGATATCAGAAAACTGCAACACTAATACATTGTTTGTTGGTGGACCTGTGAACTGATCCAACCAATCTGGAAAGCTATTTGAAACTATGCCCAAAGGTCTTTCAAACTGTGATCAAAATATAGCAGTGTTTTTAATGAGCTTGTACCTCAAAAAGATCATATATGAGAGAAAGGGACACTCGTGTACAAAAATGTTTGTGGCAGCCTTTTTATAGTGGCAAGAAACTGGAAACTGAGTGCATGCACATCTGTTGGAGAATGGCTGAATAAGTTATGGTATAGGAATATTATGAGATATTATTGTTTTATAAGAAATGAACAGATGGATGATTTCAGAGAGGCCTGAAAGAGTTTCATTAATTAAAGCTAAGTAAAATGAGTAGAATCAGGAGGTTTTGGTTCTACCTGGCAAAAGCTAGATTATACAAAGATCAATTCTGAGAGACATGGCTCTTGTCAACAATGAGATGATTCAAGCTAGTTCCAATGGTCTTGTGATGAAAAATTCCATCAGTTCCTAGAGAGAGGACATTGGGAATAGAATGATGAGCACGATATAGTATTTTCACTATTTATTTTGTTTGCTTGCATTTTATTCTCTTTCTCATATTTTTTTTTAACTTTTTTTTTTAATTCATTTTTCCAAATTATACCCTCCCTCCCATTATTCCCTCCCCCCGATGGCAGATAATCCCATACATTTTACATGTGTTATAATATAGTCTAGGTACAATACATGTGTGTAAATACCATTTTCTTGTTGCACATTAATTATTAGGTTCCGAAGGTATAAGTAACCTGGGTAGATAGACAGTAGTGTTAACAATTTACATTCACTTCCCAGTGTTCCTTCTCTGGGTGTAGTTATTTCTGTCCATCATTGATCAACTGGAAGTGAGTTGGATCTTCTTTATGTTGAAGATTTCCACTTCCATCAGAATACATCCTCATACAGTATTGTTGTTGAAGTGTATAGTGATCTTCTGGTTCTGCTCATTTCACTCAGCAACAGTTGATTTAAGTCTCTCCAAGCCTCTCTGTATTCCTCCTAACTGGTCATTTCTTACAGAGCAATACTATTCCATAACTTTCATAGACCACAATTTACCCAACCATTCTCCAATTGATGGACATCCATTCAACTTCCAGTTTCTAGCTACAACAAAAAGAGCTGCCACAAACATTTTGGCACATACAGGTCCCTTTCAGCTCTTTAGTATTTCTTTGGGATATAATCCCAATAACAGCAATGCTGGTCAAAGGGTATGCACAGCTTGACAAGCTTTTGGGCATAGTTCCAAATCGCTCTCCAGAATGGCTGGATTCTTTCACAACTCCACCAACAATGTATCATTGTCCCAGTTTTCCCACATCCCCTCCAACATTCATCATTATTTGTTCCTGTCATCTTAGCCAATCTGACAGGTGTGTAGTGGTATCTCAGAGTTGTCTTAATTTGCATTTCTCTGATCAGTAGTGATTTGGAACACTCTTTCATATGAGTGGAAATAGTTTCAATTTCATCATTTGAGAATTGTCTGTTCATATCCCTTGACCATTTATCAATTGGAGAATGGTTTGGTTTCTTATAAATTAGGGTCAGTTCTCTATATATTTTGGAAATGAGACCTTTGTCAGAACCTTTACTTTTAAAAATATTTTCCCAATTTGTTACTTCCCTTCTAATCTTGTTTGCATTAGTATTGTTTGTACAGAAACTTTTTAGTTTGATGTAATCAAAATCTTCTATTTTGTGATCAATAATGATCTCTAATTCTCCTCTGGTCATAAATTCCTTCCTCCTCCACAGGTCTGATAGGTAGACTATTCTCTGTTACTCTAATCTATTAATTATCTCATTCTTTATGCCTAAATCATGGACCCATTTTGATCTTATCTTGGCATATGGTGTTAAGTGTGAGTCCATATCTAATTTCTGTCATACTGATTTCCATTTTTCCCAACAGTTTCTTCCGAATAATGAAATTTTTTCCCTAATGTTGGTATCTTTGGGTTTGTCAAAGATTAGATTGCTATAGATGTATCCTTTTTTGTCCTTTGTATCTAATCTGTTCCACTGATCTACCATTCTATTTCTTAGCCATTACCAAATGGTTTTGGTGACTGCTGCTATATAATATAGCTTTAGATCAGGTACACTTAGACCACCTTCCTCTGAGTTTTTTTTTTCATTAGTTCCCTTGCAATTCTCGACCTTTTATTCTTCCATATGAATTTTGTTGTTATTTTTTCTAGATCATTAAAATAGTTTCTTGGGAGTCTGATTGGTATAGCACTAAATAAATAGATTAGTTTGGGGAGTATTGTCATCTTTATTATATTCGCTTCGCCTATCCAAGAACACTGAATGTCTTTCCAATTATTTAAATCTGACTTTATTTTTGTGGCAAGTGTTTTGTAATTTTTCTCATATAATTCCTGACTATTCTTTGGTAGATGGATTCCCAAATACTTTATACTCTCAACATTTGTTTGGAATGGAATTTCTCTTTGTGTCTCTTGCTGTTGCATTTTGTTGGTGATATATAAGAATGCTGAGGATTTATGTGGATTTATTTTGTATCCTGCCACTTTGCTAAAATTCTGAATTATTTCTAATAGCTTTTTAGCAGAGTCTTTGTGGTTCTCTAAGTATACCATCATGTCATCTGCAAAGAGTGATAGTTTGATTTCCTCATTTCCTACTCTAATTCCTTGAATCTCTTTCTCAGCTCTTATTGCCTAGGCTAGCATTTCTAGTACTATATTGAATAGTAATGGTGATAGCAGGCAACCTTGTTTAACTCCTGAACTTACTGGGAAAGGTTGCAGTTTATTTCTATTGCATATTATACTTACTGACGGTCTTAAACATATGTTCCTGATTATTCTAAGGAATAATCCATTTATTCCTATACTCTCAAGAGTTTTTAGTAGGAATGGATGTTGGATTTTGTCAAATGCTTTTTCTGCATCTATGGAGATGATCATATGGTTTTAATTAATTTGATTATTAATATGGTCAATTATACTAATAGTTTTCCTAATATTAAACCAGCCCTGCATTCCTGGTATGAATCCTACTTGATCATAGTGTATTATCCTGGGGATGATTTTCTGAAGTCTTTTTGCTAATATCTTATTTAAGATTTTAGCATCAATATTCATTAAGGAAATTGGCCTATAATTTTCTTTCTCAGTTTTCCATCGACCTGGTTTAGGTATCAGTACCATGTCTGTGTCATAAAAGGAGTTTGGTAGGACTCCTTCATTCCCTATTTTTTCAAATAGTTTATATAACATTGGGGCTAATTGTTCTTTAAATGTTTGGTAGAATTCACATGTAAATCCATCTGGTCCAGGGGATTTTTTCCTGGGGAGTTGATTAATAGCTTGTTCTATTTCTTTTTCTGAAATGGGATTATTTAAGCAATTTATCTCCTCCTCTGTTAATCTAGGGAGCCTATATTTTTGGAGGAAGTCATCCATTTCACTTAAGTTATCAAATTTATTGGCATAAAGTTGGGCAAAGTAATTCCTTATTATTTCTCTAATTTCCTCTTCATTGGTGGAAAGATCCCCCTTTTCATTTGTAAGACTAAAGATTTGATTTTCCTCTTTCTTTTTTCTGATCAGATTTACCAAAGGTGTATCTATTTTATTGGCTTTTTCATAAAACCAACTCTTGGTTTTATTTATTAATTCAATAGTTTTTTTACTTTCAATATTATTGATTTCTCCTTTTAATTTTTGTACTTCAAGTTTAATTTTTGGTTGGGCGTTTTTAATTTGGTCTTTTTCTAGCCTTTTAAGTTGCAAGCCCAATTCCTTAATCTTCTCTTTCTCTATTTTCTTCAAATAAGCCTGTAAAGATATAAAATTTCCCCTTTTTACTGCTTTAGCTACATCCCAAAGATTTTGGTATGATGTCTCATCATTGTCATTATCTTGGGTGAAATTATTAATTGTTTCTATAATTTGTTCTTTCACCCAGTCATTCTTTAAGATGAGATTATTCAGTTTCCAATTACTTTTTGGTCTATTTATCCCTAATTTTTTACTGAATGTAGCTTTTATTGCATTGTGGTCTGAGAAGGCATTTATTATTTCTGCCTTCCTACATTTAATTTTGAGATCTTTATGTCCTAATATATGGTCAATTTTTGTATAGGATCCATGAACTGCTGAGAATAAAGTATATTCCTTTCTATTGCCATTCAGTTTTCTCCAAAGGTCTATCATACCTAGTTTTTTCTAATGTTCTCTTTACTTTTTTAATTTCTTTCTTATTTGTTTTGTGGTTTGATTTGTCTAAATCTGAGAGTGCAAGGTTGAGATCTCCCACTATTATAGTTTTACTGTCTATTTCTTCTTGCAACTCCCTTAACTTTTCCTTTAGAAAGTTAGATGCTATACCAGTTGGTGCATATATGTTTAGTTTCGATATGGCTTCATTATTTATGCTACCTTTCAGCAGGATATAGTTTCCTTCCTTATCTCTTTTAATTAGATCAACTTCTGCTTTTGCTTGATCCGAGATAAAGATAGCTACCCCTGCTTTTTTTTGGCTTTACCTGAAGCATAATAGATTCTGCTCCAACCTTTTACCTTTATTCTATATGTATCTCCCTGCTTTAAGTGTGTTTCCTGTAAACAACATATTGTAGGGTTCTGATTTTTGATCCAGTCTGCTATCCTTCTCCATTTCATGGAAGCGTTCATCCCATTCACATTTACAGTTAAAATTACTAATTCTGTATTTCCTCCCATCATATTATCCCCAGATTATGCTTTTTCCCTTGACCCCCCTGAACCCCTTCCCCAATATTTAATTTATAGACCCCCCCTTGTGATGCGCAGCCCTACCTTTTTTTAAATATCCCTCCCCCCTCCCTCCACATCCCTTCCCTTGTTCTCCTTTTCCTTTTCCCTTTTCCTCTCCCACCTTTTAATGAGGTGAGAGAGAATTCTCTGAAAAACAAATATGACAATTATTTAGTCTTTGAGCCTCTTCTGATGAGAGTAAGATTTACACAATGATTCTCCCCCTCTCTAAATTCCCTCAGATATGGTGTATTTTCTATGCCTCTTCCTGGGTTTTATCACTCCCTCCCCTTTTTCTGATACTACCCCCTTCCCTTTACTACACCCCCTCTTTTTTTTTCTTTTATATCAGTAAAATCAAATTATCCATGCGTACTTTCTATATAGCCACAACAGAGGTATAGTTCTCAAGGGTTCTGTGTACCTTTTTCTGTTTCTCTTCAGTCTTGTGGATGTAGATCAGATTTTTTGTTTAAGTCTGTTTTTTTTCTTAGAAACACATGGAATTCCTCTATTTCATTGAATGACCATCTTCTTCCATGGAAAAAGATGATAATCGTAGCTGGGTAGTTTATTCTTGGTTGCAATCCTTGTTCTTTTGCCTTTTGGAATATCATCTTCCAGGCCCTTCTATCTTTTAATGTGGAGGCAGCAAGATCTTGTGTGACTGTTATTGTGGCACCTTGGTATTTAAATTGTTTTTTTTTAGCTGCTTGCAGGATTTTCTCCTTTGTGTGGTAATTCTGCAGCTTAGCCACTATATTCCGTGGTGTTCTTTTTTTAGGGTCTATTTCAGAAGGAGTTCGATGAATTCTTTCAACATCTACTTTCCCCTCTGTTTCTATCATCTCTGGACAGTTCTCTTTGATAATTTCCTGTAAAATAGAATCTAGGCTCCTTTTTTGGTCATAGTTTTCGGGAAGTCCAATGATCCACAGATTATCTGTCCTAGATATATTTTCCAGGTCTATAGATTTTCCCAGTAAGTATTTGACGTTATTCTCCAGCTTTTCCTTTTTTTTTGTTTTGTTTGACTGATTCTTGGGTTCTCAATGAATCATTCATTTCTATTTGTTCCATCCTGACGTTTAAGGAGTTATTTTCTTCATTCACAGTTTTTAGTTCTTTTTGTAAATGCCCAATTTCATTTTTAAATGTTATTTTGCTCTATTGAATTTTTTTCCATTTCCCTAATTTTTTATTTTTGAGAATTATTTTCTTTTTCCAATTCAGAAATCCTATTTTCTTGGAGACTTTTTTATCTTCTCCAATTCAGAAATCTACTTTCCTGTGATTTTTTTACCTTTTCTAATTCACTAATTTTGTTTCCCTGCATCTCCTGTGAATTCTTTGTTTTATCCAACTCCAATTTCATAGCTTCTCTTTCCTTTCCCCATTTTTCTTCAAACTCTCTTAACTTTTTAATATTCTCTTCAAGGAGAGAGTTATGTAATGGGGGACAGGTATCGTTCCCCTTTAGGTTGTTATCTGCTGACTCTCTGCTGTTAACTTCCTCGGGGTTGGATACCCGCTCTTTCTCTGTGTAGAAGGAATCTATGTTTTTTTTTGGGCTTTTTGCTCATACTTAAAAAATCTTTTGGGGTCTGTCCCTGGGGTAGAAAATTATTTATTTATTTTTTTCCAGCTTCCTTCCAGACTGGATGGATGCAGCGGCCCCTCTGCCTGAGCTAAGAGAGAGCTCTGGGAGACAGTTCCCCACCCCCTCCCTGGAAATGCCTCAGAGGTGACCAGCACTGCTGTGCCCTGAGGGCGCTGTGTTTTAGTGGCTTCCCTGAGGTTTGAGACTGAACAGTAAAGGCAACTCAAAGCCTAGCCTATGCGTCCCAGTGGGGCGTGGATGTCTGCAGCAGGTGACGTGAAAGGCCCCTGCACTCAAACTGGAAGTGACTGCCAGAAACCGCAGTCCCTAGTTCAAAGGTTCCGCTTCTCTTGGACTTCTGTCCACAGCCTCCAGCCGAGCCAGGCACTATGAGCTACCGCCCCGCCCACTCTTCAATCTCTTAACTACCCCGAGGTGAAAGCCTGGATTGCCTATGTCAGCCACACCTCCTGTGCCGAGATCTGCTGAGTCACCCCCGGGATCCGGGAAGATCCAATTTGCTTTTAAATTTTAAAGTTGCTTAGATTTCTCTTCTGAATTGCTGTATTATAAGCAGAGAAGAGCTAACAGCCTGTGCCAGATTCTTTTATCTCAGTGGATTCTCTGATCCCAGAGCCCTCCCCAGCAAGACCGGCGCAGTGTGCCACTACTGGCCTCTCTTCTTCCTCCCCTGGGAGCTGACCTTTCCTGTTGAAACTCCAGATTCTCTTCAGCTGGTAAGTCGTGCTTCCAGTCCTTGTGGATTCTATCAGTCCAACGCTATTTCTGAGGCTAATTAAATCTAGTTGGTTGTGAGGGAAGAAAGGAGCTTACACAGTTGCATGTATCTTCTCCGCCATCTTGGCCTTTTTTTAACTTTTTGATCTGATTTTTCTTGTATATCATGATAATTGTGAAATATGTATAGAATTGCAGCTGTTTAACATATATTAGATCACTTGCTCTCTAGGAAAGGCGAAAAGGGAGAAGGGAAGGAAAAAAAATTAGAGCACAAAGTTTTGTAAAGATGAATGTTTAAAATTATCCATGTATATCTTTTTGAAAATAAAAATACAAAAATAGTAGAATCTATCTAAAGCCTATAGCTTTTTTTATTTGTAATGAGAGTAACTGGATTCATTCTCGTTAAGATCAGGGGTGAATAAAGGATACCCATTATCACCACTTTATGCAAGATTGTATTGTTACCTTTCACAATAAGAAAAAAAAAAGAAATTAAAGAAATAGGCACTGAGGAAATTTTATTTCACTCTTTGCAGATGTTATGATGATATACTTAGAGGATCCTAGAAAAATCATCCAAAAACTTACTGGAAACATTTCATAGTTTTGGCAAAGATGCAGGATATACAATAAACCCACACAAATCATCGGCATTTATACATATACATATATATATATATATATATATATATATATATATATATATTACTGACAAAGCCCATCAGCAAGAGATAGAGAAATTTCATTTAAAATTACTGTAGACAAAATAAAATGCTCTGGGGTCTACCTGCCAAGACAAACCCAAGAATTATATGAACACAGTTAAAACAAAACACATTTTCCCCCAAATAAAATATGATATAAATAATTGGAAAAATATTAATTGTTCATGGTTCACTGACCTAATATAAAAAAATGACAGTTCTACATAAATTGGTCTACGTGTTAGTTGCCAAACCATTCAAATTGTTATAAGATTATTTTATAGAAGTAGAAAAAAATAATAACACAATTCACCTGCAAGAACAAAAAGTCAAAAATATCAAGAGAATTAATTAAAAAAAATACAAAGGAGAGTGGCTTAGCAGTACCAAACTTAAAAATATATTATAAAGCATCAGTAATGAAAACCATTTGGTATTGGCTAAGAAATAGAAGGATGGATCAGTGGAATAGATTAGATATACACAACACAATATTCAAGGCCATAGCAATCTAATATATCATGAAACTCCAAACTCCAGCTTCTGGAATAAGAACTCAGTATTTGGCAAATATTTGAAAATAATGTCAGAAAATATGCATCCATTTACAACTCACACCTCATTCCAAAATTAGGTCAAAATAGATACATGATTTGGGTATAAAAGATGATACCATAATGAAATTAAGAGAACAAAGGATAATTTACCTATCTGATCTGATATAGGCCAGAACTCTGAACCTGAAATCTGATTTTTACAATGTACCAACAAAGTGGAATTGATGATACAATGGTTATCTAGTTTAGCATGATGTGTAATTGTTCTCTAATTCAATATGATTGAATTAATCTTATAACAAATAATGGTTTCCTAGTGATATAACGATTGGTTTATACTCATTGTAGAGCATATAAGATAGGAGCCTCAGGCAGGTTTATTCAGAGAGGCAGAGAAGACCAGAGAACTGGAGGCAGGAGGTCAAGCTCTCAGAACCAAAGAGAGAGATTGAATTCCATCTGCAGTCAGGCTTCTGGACTGAGAGGCTCAGAGGGAGAGCTAGAGAATACAAGTGGAGTAGAGGCTGATGCACAAGCTCTTGGACTCAGATTCATTCATCCCATCTCACACCACTGTGGTGGCAGGCTCTCCTCCTTAGTTTCTCCACTGAAACCAAGACCTTGGATGGGCTCTAAGAAAGCTGCCCATCCCTAGGCAAGGAGACAATAAAGGATTTGGACTTCAACACTTGGCTGTTCTCATGGTGATTACTGAACTGAAAAGAAAGCTGCTCCCAGAGACCCCAAGAAAACCAAATAAGAGAACATTACATGATCTTTGAAGAAAGGAGAAATTTATGACCAAGGAAGAACTATAGAACATTATGCAAAACAAAGTGGAAAACTTTCACTACATTAAATTAAAAGGTTTTGCACACATACACACACAAAACAAACAACAGAAACAAGATTAAAATGGAAGTACAGAGCTGGGAAAAAATCCTGACAGATATTATTTTTGATAAGGATCTATTTCTAAAATATATAAAGAATTGTGTCAAATTTATAACAATACAAGTCATTCCCCAATTGACATATAAATGATCAAAGGATATGAACAGATAATTTTTAGATGATGAATTTAAAACCTTTTATAATTATATGAAAAAAATCCTCTAAATCACTATTGATTAGAGAAATACAAATTAAAATAACTCTGCTGTACCATCTAAAACCTCTCAGACTGACTAAAATGACAGGAAAGGATACTTACAAATGTTGGATGGCATGTGGGGAAAACTGTTATACTAATGTATTGTTGGTGGAGTTGTGAAATGATCCAACTATTTTGGAGAACAATCTGAATCTATGCCCAAAGGGCTATCAAACTGTGCATAAACTTTGACCTAGCAGTACCATTGCTGCGTCTGTATCCCAAGAAAATCATAAAGACAGGGAAAGGACCCATATATGCAAAAATGTTTGTAGCAGCTCTATTTACAATAGCAAAGAACTGAAAAAGGAATGGATACTCCTCACTTGGAGAATGGCTGAATAAACCATGGTACATGAAAGTAATGAAATATTATTGTTCTATAAAAAATGTTAAACAAACTGATTATAGAAAGGCCTGAAAAGATTAACATGAAGTGATGTTAAGTGAAACAAGAAGAACCAAGAATACATTGTACACAATAACAGCAAAAATGTATGATGATCAACTGTGAATGGCTTGGTTCTTCTCAGAGACTCAGTGATCTGAGGTAATCATGACAGACTTTGGTGGGAGGGAGGAAGTGGAAAATTTGGAAAAAAAGTGAATACAAGGGATAATGTTGTAAAAAAAAATTACCCATGCATATGTACTGTCAAAAAAAATTATAAAATTAATTTTAAAATATTTCTTTCATCATTAAAAAAAAAAAAAGTCTTTATTCTTGCTCTTTTGTGGTTACAGTCAGGGGATTATATCTAGAAATCTCTACCCTCCTTCCTCTCTCTCCAACTCCAGGAGAATCAATTTCCTCCTCCTACTCCACCCATTCATGTCACTTCCCCTTCTTTGTCCACCCCCACCAATCAAGCCTGCACAGAATAGTTAAGTGGGTTCATCCTACAAACATGTGGCAGTAGAGAATTGTCCAATTGGCAATTAGCCTCATGTGCTCGATTATCCAAATGCATCTGTTCAGTTCTAGCCCTCTACAGTCAAGGAGGAACCCCTTTTTATCCTCCTGAGCACCAAGGCTTTGCATTTCCTGCTTTTCTTTTGGAGTAAGGGAAAGTGGAGACATTTGAGGCAGAAATGCCAGAATTAGCACCAGCATCTCCTCTGTACTTACAGATTCCTCTTCTCAAGACTGTTTTGGCTCCTCATCTGCAAAGCAGTTTCCCCTTGTCTCAAATGAATCTCCTCTTTGGTACCCCTGCACGTGGATCACTGCAATGTTCTTAGGTAACAAGATTAGGCAAAATTTTAGTGACCAATAATATCCTGTGTTCCAACCCCTTACCTTTACTGTTTCCATTCTTTCCCTCAAGTAATATACAGGATATAATTTCTTTTTTCCTTTAGTTATACAATGGCTTAAATATTTTACCTCACATTTCACAAATTGCAATTTGTCTTAATAAATTTTAGTCCCTGTGCTCCTAAATAATTTAACAAATTGATAGTGACTTGGACAAGGTCATTATTTTTTCCTCCCCGCCACAAGATAATCTACATATTGTAAGGCTTTTAACAGTAAGAAGTTTATCCCAGAATGTTCACATAATTCTTATATACCCAAGTAGATGTTCCATAAATTGAATATTATATCAATCATTTTGCCTTAAAATACCCAATGCACAGACAAAATCCCAAACTACATATTGTCCAGAACAAAAACATTTTCAAAAGGACAAAAGCAAAAACTATTATCCTTGGAGTCTCTTTAAATAATTGGGATCAATACAGTTAATTAAAACTTCCTTTTTTTCACATAAAAGAATCTGAAAAGTTCTTGAAAGCATCAATTAAACTTTTTTGAAATAACTCTTTCAAACCATATATCACATTTTTGATCATATTTTTTAACATTAAAACCATTATGTATTGAAAGAAATAAATGTTCCATCAGTTAACATCTTGTAAAAGCAGCCTGTTCCTTTAAATCCGTTTGCTTTCTTCAGCCAAAAGCGGTTGCAGCTTCCTACTGCTGCTCTGCTGCTCTCCCCCTGCAAAAACACATCCTGTCTCATAGCCGTCTCTCTGTGACTACCCTTTCCAACCAGTTCCTATTTTTTACCACTGATTTGTTCTTGAAATCATTTGCTCCCACTAATTAATCCTTCTTAAATCACCTTCATTCCCCATCTCTCTGTCTCTCTCCTCCCAAGTCTACTTGCTCAAACCTTTTCCAACATACTTTAAACACTCCCAAACCAATAATCCTTCTGACTAGATGCTCCATTTAAACTATTAATTGCTTTTGTAAATCAATCTCTTTTCCTTTGTCTTTAAATCACCTTTTTGAACTTTAAACTTCAAGATTCACAATTAATTTTGAACCAAATTTCATAAAACTTATAGTATGCAAGTTATCCAATGCTTTTTAAAAAGCAACATACCATTTAAATAGGGAGATACAAACACGAGCCTCCTAACTTAAGATACTGGCATTTTGTTTAATAACCTATATTTCAATTTGAAGTCCAACCAAATAATAAAAAATTAAAAAAAAATAAAAAAAGTTTTTTTTTTTTTCTCTTCAGTTGTAAAGGCCACAATAATCAAACAATTCTTAAGATTTTATCCCCTTAATAAATCTAACATGTTCAAGACAACAGTAAAATTATTTTTAAAATATTTCAATTTCAATTTTATTTCAATTTCAAAATTATAGTACCTTTTTAAAATATAGTAAGTTCCCAAAATTCTTAATCAAATGTTGCAGACAAATAATTACCAAGTTTAGCCTTTTTAAACTTTATGTTCTCTAATTCCATGAAAACAAACTTGTTAATAATGATTTTTATTTTTTCTACTGGAATTTTCTCACAGATCTAACAGATCAGAGAGCCCCCGTGTTCAACTGTTTACCTCTCTTACTCTATTTTTATTCCTCCCTTCCAATATTTGCAGTTTCTTGTTTCCAATCTTAACACACATGCCAATTTAAAGTTATTTTAAAATCACCCAGTACTGTAGTTAGTGAAATTTCCTAAAATCTACCTAGATATGACATTCAAACTCCTTTTCTTTAGTAACCCAGGAAAGAGTTAAGCACCAATCCTTGCTTTACCTAGAGAATTTTTTTTTTTTTTTTTTTTTTTTTTTTCTGGCAGGAATCCACAAGCCTGAATTATCAGTAACAGGGCTCCTTGTTTACAGGAGTAATAGCCACTGTTCTTCTATTTTCTCAAAACTTTCCAAACTTTTAATCTATGTTTTTATTTTTCCCCTTCTCTCCCCCTTCCTGCAAAGACAGAGGCAGAGGGAGAGAAACAGAAAAAATATTTTTCAAGCTTCTTTTTTTACCTAAGCCACTCTGAGAAATTACTACTCTGACTGAATTTCAATTCCCACAATTCAGCCTGATATTTTTGTAAGCCTGCAACACAGAGGCTGAACTCTGATCTCTTATGAGCTTGGTAACTTTTAACAAAGAAGAAAAAATGCAAAGCAGACAAACATACACCCACAGACAGATGCAGAGCTCTATTTTTTTTTTTAATTACCTAGCTAATGTCCTGACATAAATTCATGGACTGCTATACCACCCTGAACCCAGTCCAGGTTTTTGGAGGAGGTTCTCCCTTTCCCCTCCCTGCAGCCACCTAAGCCGTTTTATAAGACAGTCCTTTCCTTGTGGTCTAATGCAGTCCCAATACAAAAACAAATTTAAGAGTGCTAATCCCAAGTCAATAGACCCCCAGATTCCCAAGAGCAGGTATCTTGAGTTTACACGTGTATATATCTTTCAGGCTTCAGGTGCCAGCCATCAGGACGCTACCTCCTTCAATCTTCAATCTTCAATTCTGATTTCCACTGAGTATCTCTGCCTTGGGTTGTTGTCTAAGAGGGAGGAAGGCTGCACACCCAGAACCAGAGACCACGGAGAAAACTGCTCCGTGGGCACCTGTCCCTGTCCGGGGTGCATAGCCATCTACCTCAAAGACCCCATCCTGGATAGCCCCCACTTGGAGTTTTCAGTTGGATCAGTTTAACCTATTTCCATGTAAAAGAATTGATAAAGTTATAAGTATATGAAAACTAGGATTTTATAATTTAACATATGCTATTTATTGTGCAGGGTTGCATGTCATTCAATAGTTTCTTCTCCCCTTATTTGGCTTATTTTTTTCCAATTTTCTTTGTATTTGGGCAGCTCATTCTCCAGCCTTGGCCAAGAGAGATGATTTTAATGCAAACTTTTAATATTAAGACTTCTGTAAAGATCAGTAACAACACACACACACACACACATACACACACACACACACACACACACACACTCCTCTTTAGTAACAATGTTTAGATAAAAATCAAAGGAAAAAGGATAAATCAGTCATGTGTAATATTCTGCACCGACAGTCTACCATTCTGTGACAAAAGCTAGTGTGTTCAAATATCAACCTTTCAGAAGCATTATTTATCATTGAACTTTATCTAAATTATATTCTATTTAGTACACGTTTATTTACATTTTTTAAAGACTGTTTATATCATTCTCTTGTTCAGCTTTTTTAACATGGTATTAGTTCATATAAATCTTTCCCCACATTTCTTTGAATTTTTTCTATCAGACATTCTATATGATATAATATCACATCATTTACATGTATCAAATTATGTTCAGCCAATGTATCAAATTAAGTTCCGCCATTTAGTATTTATAAGAAGCTATTTTGTTTCCAATATTCTGCTTTTTAAAAATTGCTGCTATGTATATTTTGGTATATATAAAAAAGTTATTGACATCTTAGGGGTAAATGTCTGATAATTGAATAGGTGGCTCAATAAATGTGAATAGTAACTTTTCTTGTATAAATGTGGAGTATAGCAGACATTTAGCATTTCAATGTTGTTAAGGTACATTATATATAATTTCTTATTTATCATAACAATTATATGATACACATATTACTATTTCCATTCTGCATATAAGAAAATTTTAGATTTGAAAGAGTCACAATTTGTAGAGTATGATAAACAGATTTTGAAATAAAGCCTTAAAGATTCCAAAAAAAGGTATCCCACTTCTATCACAACATGTGGTAGTTTTTTTTTTTTTTTTTTTTTTTGTTTGTTTTTTAATGTAACCAAAGAGAAAGCCAAAATACAGATAAAAAAGACATGATGCACTTCATATTTACAAATTATTTGATCACATATAATGAACTTTTTTGATCTAAAGTAGAATGGTGATGATAAATGTATACTTTTATATCTTTCTCTTGAAAATTCAATTATACATTCGTTTCTGTTTCATATGCTTAAGTGTTTGCCATATATTTTGGAAAGATAAGAAAAACACATAAAGCTGTGTTTTTTACCAATCATTAGGAATCACTTTCAATAACACTGGTAATAAATGAAGTCTTCTGAATATATACTACTAAAGGTGGAATCATGACTGAGTCATGGAATTCTCTGATTCATTGGCTAAGGTTCTTACCAGTGCCTCATACCTAGCTTAGAACACCTAATACCAGCTTTTCAGTTTTTATCTTTGACTTTTCTTTGTCTTTGTCTTTTCCAGTTCTCCATAAGCTATTACTCTTGACTTTTCTACCTAACCTACCTTACAAAATCATCCATTTACACTTGACCAGATTTCCTTAAGCCATTTAGCTTCCTGCTTCTCCCTTTGCTGAGGTGAATTCTTCTGCTCCTTATAGATCAGAAATACCTGGAATATTGTAATTACTTACTTTCCTCAATATAACTCTCTCCAATTATGGAATATTTTTATAAGTGGCTAACATTCCCATTCTTGTGATCTCCATATCCCATTGATTCTTAACTGCAAGTTGCTGATATACAAGACCATTCTCTCAACTTTCTCCAAGCTCAACATTTATGCCACCAATGTCCCATTCTCACTTGGATTGACCCTTCCACTGTGCAAACTGGAAACATGTATCATACATAACAACTTTCTTTTAATTTTGCCTTGTTTTCTTTTCATAATCCTTCCATTTTCTGGTACTTGCTAACTTAGATCTTTCCTGATCACCCTTCACTATATTCACACTTTCATTTACACTTCCAAATTATTAGTTGAGGAGTAGGAATTATAATGTCCTTTACTTTCTTTAGCTACTTTTAGAAAATCCCTTCAAAACTATCCATTAAAAACCTCTTGTTTAAGATCACACAACTCAAAATTATAATTCAATCTAAACCAAGTTTGATATTATTATCTGCCTCCAAGATAAATCTCTGCATTTACTCGATGAGTCCAATACCTGGCTCACAAGTTTTCTCTCCACTAGTCCCCCTAATCTCATGCTAGAAGACTTCAAAAAACATTTTGATTTTCCTTTTAATTTCCTGACTTCCCAGTTTTTCAAATATCTTATTCTATATCACTTAATCCTGAACTATATCACAGTTACTCACAGAAAGTCATTCTTGATCTTGTCATAACCCAAAAAGACTTCCATTTCCATGCTCATTAACTCCAAAATTGTCTTATTGGATCATAATTTTTTTAATAATTTTACTTTCCTATGTTTGATGTTTTCTCATCTCCTCATCACGAAATTCTCCATTCCCTCAATCCTACATTTCTTTCCTGACTCATCACCTCCAAATGGGTTATATTCTCTTTCCTTCCCTAGCTTATCCCATGGTGAATCATATGAACTTTATACTATCCAATATAACAATTCCCTTTACTATTTGTTCTATTATCAATCTCGGCCCAAATGAATTAATCCCACCTCGCATATCCTTAATTCCTATTAATAGATTATTGAAAACAACTGGAGAAAATCTTGAAATCATGATGATTGGGTTATATAGTTATAATAGGGCCTTCATAACAACAATAATACTTTTAGAGCTTCCCAACTTATTGGGGATCCCAAAATAACAAGTCTAAACCCCAAACCATTTTTCATCTTTTCTTCAAGTTTGTTTGACATCCTTTCCTACAGACTTTAAGGCTGTTGCTTCACTCCTACTTCACCCTAAAATTGTGGTTATTATCCAAGTATCTCCCTTTTTCCTCCCTTTACCTAGTATGATTTAGATACAGTCAACTGAAACAAATACAGTGTTAAGGACTGGTGATATAAATACAAGCAGAACAAAAGATACTCAATTTTTAAAAGGGCTTATAATAATAATCAAAGAAAACAGATTAAAAAAATGTTGAGAAGGAAAAAAAAAGTTAAGCAACAAAGAAGGGCATTCACTTCAGGACAGAGTAGAGAAAGTCTGGAGAGTCAAAAGTATGCCCTAATAAAAGTGTACCTTTATTTTTTTTTTATTTTTTTTTATTATTTTATTAACATTTTTTTAAATTTTTTTATTTTATATATATATATATATATATATATATATATATATATATATATATATATATATATATATATATATATATAATATTATCCCCTTGTATTCATTTTTCCAAATTACCCACCCTCCCTCTATTCCCTCCCCCCAATGACAGGCAATCCCATACATTTTATATGTGTTACAATATAGTCTAGGTACAATACATGTGTGTGAATATCATTTTCTTGTTGCACAATAAACATTAGAATCCTAAGGTACATGCAACCTGGGCAGACAGATATTAGTGCTAACAATTTACATTCACTTCCCAGTGTTTCTTCTCTGGGTGTAGCTACCTCTGTCCATCATTGATCAACTGGAAGTGAGTTGGATCTTCTTTATGTTGAAGATTTCCACTTCCATCAGAATACATCCTCATACAGTATTGTTGTTGAAGTGTACAGTGATCTTCTGGTTCTGCTCATTTCACTCAGCATCAGTTGATTTAAGTCTCTCCAGGCCTCTCTGTATTCCTCCTGCTGGTCATTTCTTACAGAGCAATAATATTCCATAAGCTTCATATACCACAATTTACCCAACCATTCTCCAACTGATGGACATCCATTCATCTTCCAGTTTCTAGCTACAACAAAAAGAGCTGCCACAAACATTTTGGCACATATATGTCTCTTTCCGCTCTTTAGTATTTCTTTGGGATATAATCCCAGTAGTAGTGCTGCTGGGTCAAAGGGTATGCACAGTTTGATAACTTTTTGGGCATAATTCCAGATTGCTCTCCAGAATGGCTGGATTCTTTCCCAACTCCACCAGCAATGTATTAGTGTCCCAATTTCCCCACATCCCCTCCAACATTCATCATTATTTGTTCCTGTCATCTTAGCCAATCTGACAGGTGTGTAGTGGTATCTCAGAGTGGTCTTTTTTTTTTTTTTTTTTTTTTTTTTTTTTTTTTTTTTACTGTGTACAATTAACATTTATTTTTTATAACATTTTTTTTTAATTTTTAATTTTATTTTATAATTATAACATTTTTTGACAGTATATATGCATGGGTAATTTTTTACAACATTATCCCTTGCACTTACTTCTATTCAGATTTTTTCCCTTCCTCCCCCAACCCCCTCCCCCAGATGGCAAGCAGTCTTATATATGTTAAATATATTACAGTATAATTTAGATACAATATATGTGTGTAGAACCGAATTTTTTTGTTGCACAGGAAGAATTGGATTCAGAAGGTAAAAATAACAGTTTACATTCATTTCCCAGTGTTCCTTTTCTGGATGTAGCTGGTTCTGTCCATCATTAATCAATTGGAATTGGATTAGTTCTTCTCTATGTTGAAGAAATCCACTTCCATCAGCATACATCCTCGTACAGTATCATTGTTGAAGTGTATAACGATCTTCTGGTTCTGCTCGTTTCACTCAGCATCAGTTGATGTAAGTCTCTCCAAGCCTCTCTGTATTTCTCCTGTTGGTCATTTCTTATAGAACAATAATATTCCATAACATTCATATACCATAGTTTACCCAACCATTCTCCAATTGATGGACATCCATTCATCTTCCAGCTTCTAGCCACTATGAAAAGGGCTGCCACAAACATTTTGGCACATACAGGACCCTTTCCCTTCTCTAGTAGTTCCTTGGGGTATAAGCCCAGTAGTAGTATGGCTGGGTCAAAGGGTATGCACATTTTAATAACTTTTTGGGCATAATTCCAGATTGCTCTCCAGAATGGTTGGATTCTTTCACAACTCCACCAACAATGCATCAGTGTCCCAGTTTTCCCACAGCCCCTCCAACATTCATCGTTATTTGTTCCTGTCATCTTAGCCAATCTGACAGGTGTGTAATGATACCTCAGAGTTGTCTTAATTTGCATTTCTCTGATCAATAGTGATTTGGAACACTCTTTCATATGAGTGGAAATAGTTTTAATTTCATCATCTGAAAATTGTCTGTTCATATCCTTTGACCATTTATCAATTGGAGAATGGCTTGATTTCTTATAAATTAAAGTCAATTCTCTGTATATTTTGGAGATGAGGCCTTTATCAGAACCTTTAACTGTAAAAATTTTTTCCCAATTTGTTACTTCCCTTCTAATCTTGTTTGCATTGGTTTTGTTTGTGCAGAAACTTTTTAATTTGGTGTAATCAAAATGTTCTATTTTGTGATCAATAATGGTCTCTAGTTCTCCCTTGGACACAAACTCCTTCCTCCTCCACAAGTCTGAGAGGTAAACCATCCCATGTTCCTCCAATTTATTTATGATTTTGTTCTTTATGCCTAAATCTTGGACCCATTTTGATCTAATCTTAGTATGTGGTGTTAAATGTGGGTCCATGCATAGTTTCTGCCATACTAATTTCCAGTTTTCCCAGCAGTTTTTGTCAAATAATGAATTCTTATCCCAAAATTTGGGATCTTTGGGTTTGTCAAAGATTAGATTGCTATTTTTATTCACTATCTTGTCCTGTGAACCTAACCTATGCCACTGATCAACTAGTCTATTTCTTAGCCAATACCAAATGGTTTTGGTGACTGTTACTTTATAATATAGCTTTAAATCAGGTACACTTAGACCACCTTCCTCTGACTTTTTTTTCATTAGTTCCCTTGCAATTCTCGACCTTTTATTCTTCCATATGAATTTTGTTGTTATTTTTTCTAGGTCATTAAAATAGTTTCTTGGGAGTCTGATTGGTATAGCACTAAATAAATAGATTAGTTTGGGGAGTATTGTCATCTTTATTATATTTGCTCGGCCTATCCAAGAACATTGAATGTCTTTCCAATGATTTAAATCTGACTTTATTTTTGTGGCAAGTGTTTTGTAATTTTGCTCATATAATTCCTGACTCTCCTTTGGTAGATATATTCCCAAATATTTGATACTATCGACCGTTATTTTGAATGGAATTTCTCTTTGTATCTCTTGCTGTTGGATTGTGTTGGTAATGTATAAAAATCCTGAGGATTTATGTGGATTTATTTTGTATCCTGCGACTTTGCTAAAATTCTGAATTATTTCTAATAGCTTTTTAGCAGAGTCTTTGGGGTTCTCTAAGTATACCATCATGTCATTTCAGAGTGGTCTTAATTTGCATTTCTCTGATCAGTAGTGATTTGGAACACTCTTTCATGTGAGTGGATATAGTTTCAATTTCTTCCTCTGAGAATTGTCTGTTCATATCCTTTGACCATTTATCAATTGGAGAATGGTTCGGTTTCTTATAAATTAGGGTCAGTTCTCTATATATTTTGGAAATGAGACCTTTGTCAGAACCTTTGTTTTTAAAAATATTTTCCCAATTTGTTACTTCCCTTCTAATCTTGTTTGCATTAGTATTATTTGTACAGAAACTTTTTAGTTTGATGTAATCAAAATCTTCTATTTTGTGATCAATAATGATCTCTAGTTCTCCTCTGGTCATAAATTCCTTCCTCCTCCACAAGTCTGAGAGATAGATTATCCTCTGTTCCTCTAATCTATTTATTATCTCCCTGCTTTATGCCTAAATCATGGACCCATTTTGATCTTATCTTGGTATATGGTGTTAAGTGTGGATCCATATCTAATTTCTGCCATACTAATTTCCAGTTTTCCCAACAGTTTTTTCCAAATAATGAATTTTTATCCCTAATGTTGGTATCTTTGGGTTTGTCAAAGATTAGGTTGCTATATATGTACCCTTTTTTGTCCTTTGTATCTAATCTGTTCCACTGATCTACCGGTCTATTTCTTAGCCAATACCAAATGGTTTTGGTGACTGCTGCTATATAATATAGCTTTAGATCAGGTACAAAGTGTACCTTTCTTAAAATAAAAGTTGTAAGAGGAATCCACCAATGAGAGGTAGATATCTCAAGGACATTGGCTACTTCCAGTGTGAGAAGCCCAAAGGCAAAGTGAACTTCCAAAGTAAACAAATTTTTGTTATGTACATGCTAGAAAATATCTGGAAAATCAGAAGTTTAGACAAGAATGGAATGGAGACACAGAGACAAAGATAGCTATCTTGTATGCCCTAAATGAAATTCAGAGAGATGAAGTTATAAGCAGCTTTAACTGATTTTTTAGTTATTCTAACAGTAACTATGAAAGTGAGGTCAGTGATCTCAGTTGCCAAAATTCCCCAGTGAGGTTCACCCTTTAAATCCCGTCTTCTTTTACTAGATCTCACAGTATCTCATTGGGACTTCCTCTGATAAATGTAAGACAATCCTAATTGGTAAGAAGATTGCTCTTACAGTAAGTTGATCACCAACATATTCACACTCAAAGAATGCCAATTGTTCTTTGTAACACTGATGCCTGTTACAATCTTGACTCAGTTTCTCTCTGGTTTTGGCTTCCCCAAAGACACCATATTACCCCAAATCTTGGTTAGAAAGCAAGGACAACAGGTTTGTCTTTTGGAAAGAGTCAAACTAGCTCAAGCTGGTTCTCTATTTATGAAGAGAACAGAAGAAAAAGTCCTATTTGGGAGGGATGAATGAACAGATGCCTTGGAGATATGGTACTATCACATTCCTCAACCATTCCTTCATTCAATCTGGGAGATGTTACTTTTGAGCTAAGTTAAGATATAGGTTTTTTTTTTTTTAAACACACACAAAAGATATATTATAAAGTAATATTAACTACCCATCAACACAGTATAATATTAATTTTCCTTATGTACTTGAAAGGATCTAATATAAAGTAGATAGTCATTCACCAATATCTGTTTTTTTCACTCCTTTCTAGAATAAAGAGATATCATTTTCTTTGCCTTCACCTTACAAATCATTCTCTATGGACCTCTGGTTCTATCTTCTTCAATAGATTTCCACCTCTGTCAATTTCATTATATGTCATTTTCAATCTCTTATGTTTTCCTGGTGCCTTCTTTAAATATACACTCTTTTATCCTCAAATAAATAAATAAATGAAATAAAAAATTTCTCTCCAGTCATTGCAGCTAGCTTCCCTTATCCTATCTCCCCTACCTCTTTTCCCCGTAATTTCTTGAGAAATCTCTAGGTGAAGTCACCAGCAGTAGGTATCTTCTTGTTCTCCCCTTTCACTAACATTTAAACCCTCTGCAATCAGTATTTTGTATTCTTCAATGAATAGTAATGAATGTCTCCAAAGTCATCAGTCTTGGGTATACTAGCCACTTTCCAATATCCTTTGTTGAATTTTCTTTCTCTAGTTCATATCCACTAATATTAGATCCCTTAAGAATCTAGAATAGTCCCTCTCCTCATTTTCATCTATACTATTACTTTGAAATAGTATCAGTTTCCAAGGTTTAAATTATCATTTCTATATAGATGATTTCTATAACTACTTATTTGTTTATCATCTGAATGTGTGATATGTACACATGCATATCCCTCTCCTGATCTTCAGATTTGTATCAGCATATCACCAACCTCCTTTTAGACATATTAAATTAAGTTTTGCAAACTTAACAGATCTTTCATGAAATAAAAAGATATAAAAGAAACTGCCCCATTCCTAAATTTCCTATTATTAATGAGGGCACTTCTCTTCCAGGTTTGCAAAGTCACATCTTATCTTCAACTCCTTATTCTGATAACCCCCAAATCACATCTATTGTAGGTCCCATTATTTTCTACTTTGAAAATATTTTTGCACATATCTCTTCTTTACTCATACAACTATCAAAATCCTAAAGTACTCATCCCTTCTAACCTAGATTATTGAAATAATCTTCTAAATACAGTCCTTGCCTCAAATTTTCCCAGAACAATTAATTTTCCCCTTAGCTGCCAAAGTTATTTGACATAACATAGATTTGGCCAAATTGCTCCTACTTCCTTTTCAAAACATTTTAGTGCCTCCTTGTTTCCTCTAAAACCAAGTATAAATGTCTCTTACATTTGAAATAATTCACAACTTGACTATAATTTATCTTTTTTTCAGCCTTATTAAATATCACTACCCTTATTGCACTCTCTGATCCAGTCAAATTGGCCTTATTGTTTATTCCTCCTGCTCTTAAAAGAACACAGGTATAATATACAAACATGGATAGGAAAATAAGGAATGACAAAAAATCCATTAGACAGAACCCTGAAAAGAAATAGGAATGGATTTATATTGAACAGTTTCTGCTGAGTGGAAATCAAACACAATTCACTTTTGCTTGTTTTTAAATTGACTATGATAAATATCTAGTCATGGTGAAACATAACTTACTGAAAAGCAATTATGTTCATTGACTATTGTGACCTGTTATTTGATTGGTATATTGGGTATCCTTCAATAAAAATATATACAAAAATAAATTCACCTGTTTGGCTAGGTACATTGATATATATTAAATACCTTTAAAATGTTTTGGTATACTTTGTAGTTTATAACATAAAGTATTAATATGCAACAGAATGTGTATATAATTTACAAATAAATAAATGTATATTCACACAAATAACAAGGTAGGCTTAAAATTATATATGCAGATTATTGATCAAAGCTTTTCTTACACTGATTGAACTGAAACTGAAAACATTTAATAAAATTGTGAACACTTTAAAAAAAAGTTTGAAGAAGACAGAACAGAAAAAGTCCAAAGTTAAACAAAAATTATTAGAACAAAGTTAAAAATCAATGTTTGGTGAATATATGTACCAAAAATATCTAAGCAGAAATATCAAAGTAGAGCATGATAAAATACATGAGCAGAAACATGGGGAAAAACGGTTCTATATTGTAACTTATTGCCACCTTCTACATGAGAAATTATTTTTTTCTTTTTTTTTTTTGTAAATAAATCTAATTTTAAAATAATTCTTTAAATTTAAATTTTGAGTTCCAAATTTTCTCTGTCTCAAATTTTTGTCTTGGCTTTCCCTGAAATCCACAGTAATTTTTTGGATCAATTTTCTTTCATTATGTTCTCATTTTCCAACTCATTTCCTACCTTTAAACTTTCTGTTAACATTGAGTTGTCCCTATCTGGAGATGGGAAAGCATTGTTCCAATCTGTGTAGGCTTTTTGTTGTTATTGTTCTGCTGTTTCACAGCTAATTCTGGGGTCAGCAAGTTTTCTACACTTCTTGGTGGTGTGATTCAAGAGGTGTCACAGTCACTTCTTCCCTGAACTTCATTCTGTTTTTTACCTAGGAAGATTGCCAATTTCCTACAATCACAATTGCCAGTATTTATTTTGCTCTGAAAATGTGACTCCAATCCCTGCTTTCATGTGACTGATGCAAAATGCATCCTCTGACCCTGGAACTGTGACTCAGAATCACCCATGGACAATACATGTGGCAATCAACACCAGCTGCAACTAGTGCCCGTAAAGAATTCCTTGACTAGTTGTTTGAACCTGCTCCTAACCATCTCTGAGCTGAAATCCCTCAAAGGTGCTGCTGCTAGGGTGCTATTACAGCTTCCTCTGGGCCCCCCCACGAGTGCTGTAGTAGAATGCTCTTATCTTTTTTAGACTCTTATATTACAGATCTCTCTTGCTCAATTTCTAAATTTTCTTGTGTTAGAAGATATCTCATTCTGATCTTCTTTTGGCTTTATCACCTTAAAATTTGATTTGAGAAGTTATTTTCAAATTGTTTAGAGGGGAATATTAAACAACTTCAGCTAGGTTCCTTTCGGTTCTCTGCTCCCTTGGCTCCTCCCTTCATTCTTTCATCTTATTTGATTCAACCCAGTGCTTCAATGAATCAAGACCATATTGAATGTTGACTTATGTATATATCAAAACATACCTCTTTGCTTTCTGGAATTTGAAAATGTGGTAGTTATGTCATCAAGATATCAGTGAGTAAAATGATGATAAGTAGGAAATGAAGAATATGAATAGAGTTCTTCATAAGCACATACACAGAGTTCACAGGATATGTCACATTATGCTTAATGTCTCAAAAAGCAGTGCTATATTAGTCTTGCATCAGTGTTACCACTTTCTTTTCCAACATAGAATGCACAAGAACATTCTAGGAATAAATTATATGGCTATCTCTGGTCTTTAGACTGTATGTGATTTTCTTTCCACAGAAAATTAATGAGAACAGAATAATGGGTAGAGTACCTGAGCTATTTAAAATATAAGAAGCTTAGCATCTACCTTTTTTTTTTTTTTATTCATTATTCCAAATTATCCCCTCCCTCCCTCTACACCCTCCCCCCGATGGCAGGTAATCCCATACATTTTACATGTGTTACAATATAACCTAGATACAATATATGTGTGTAAATACCATTTTCTTGTTGCACATTAATTATTAGCTTCCGAAGGTATAAGTAACCTGGGTACATAGACAGTAGTGCTAACAATTTACATTCACTTCCCAGTGTTCCTTCTCTGGGTGTAGTTATTTCTGTCCATCATTGATCAACTGGAAGTGAGTTGGATCTTCTTTATGTTGAAGATTTCCACTTCCATCAGAATACATCCTCATACAGTATTGTTGTTGAAGTGTATAGTGATCTTATGGTTCTGCTCATTTCACTCAGCAACAGTTGATTTAAGTCTCTCCAAGCCTCTCTGTATTCCTCCTGCTGGTCATTTCTTACAGAGCAATAATATTCCATAACCTTCATATACCACAATGTACCCAACCATTCTCCAACTGATGGGCATCCATTCAACTTCCAGTTTCTAGCTACAACAAAAAGAGCTGCCACAAACATTTTGGCACATACAGGTCCCTTTCCACTCTTTAGTATTTCTTTGGGATATAATCCCAAGAACAGCAATGCTAGGTCAAAGGGTATGCACAGTTTGACAACTTTTTGGGCATAGTTCCAAATTGCTCTCCAGAATGGCTGGATTCTTTCACAACTCCACCAACAATGTATCAGTGTCCCAGTTTTCCAACATCCCCTCCAACATTCATCATTATTTGTTCCTGTCATCTTAGCCAATCTGACAGGTGTGTAGTGGTATCTCAGAGTTGTCTTAATTTGCATTTCTCTCATCAGTAGTGATTTGGAACACTCTTTCATATGAGTGGAAATAGTTTCAATTTCATCATCTGAGAATTGTCTCTTCATATCCCTTGACCATTTATCAATTGGAGAATGGTTTGGTTTCCTATAAATCAGGGTCAGTTCTCTATATATTTTGGAAATGAGACCTTTGTCAGAACCTTTACTTTTATTTTTTTTAATTAATAATTTTTTATTACATATATATATATATTTATAATATTATCCCTTGTATTCATTTTTCCAAATTATCCCCCCCTCCCTCTATTCCCTCCCCCCGATGACAGGCAATCCCATACATTTTCCATGTGTTTCAATATAGTCTAGATACAATACATGTGTGTGAATATAATTTTCTTGTTGCACAATAAACTTTAGATTTCGAAGGTACATGTAACTTGGGCAGACAGATATTAGTGCTAACAATTTACATTCACTTACAGTGTTTCTTCTCTGGGTGTAGCTACCTCTGTCCATCATTGATCAACTGGAAGTGAGTTGGATCTTCTTTATGTTGAAGATTTCCACTTCCATCAGAATACATCCTCATACAGTATTGTTGTTGAAGTGTACAGTGATCTTCTGGTTCTGCTCATTTCACTCATCATCAGTTGATTTAAGTCTCTCCAGGCCTCTCTGTATTCCTCCTGCTGGTCATTACTTACAGAGCAATAATATTCCATAACCTTCATATACCATAATTTACCCAACCATTCTCCAACTGATGGACATCCATTCATCTTCCAGTTTCTAGCTACTACAAAAAGAGCTGCCACAAACATTTTGGCACATACAGGTCCCTTTCTGCTCTTTAGTATTTCTTTGGGATATAATCCCAATAACAGCAGTGCTGGATCAAAGGGTATACACAGTTTGATAACTTTTTGGGCATAATTCCAGATTGCTCTCCAGAATGGCTGGATTCTTTCGCAACTCCACCAGCAATGTATCAGTGTCCCAGTTTTCCCACAGCGCCTCCAACATTCATCGTTATTTGTTCCTGTCATCTTAGCCAATCTGACAGGTGTGTAGTGGTATCTCAGAGTTGTCTTAATTTGCATTTCTCTGATCAGTAGTGATTTGGAACACTCTTTCATGTGAGTGGATATAGTTTCAATTTCTTCCTCTGAGAATTGTCTGTTCATATCCTTTGACCATTTATCAATTGGAGAATGGTTCGGTTTCTTATAAATTAGGGTCAGTTCTCTATATATTTTGGAAATGAGACCTTTGTCAGAACCTTTGTTTTTAAAAATATTTTCCCAATTTGTTACTTCCTTTCTAATCTTGTTTGCATTAGTATTATTTGTACAGAAACTTTTTAGTTTGATGTAATCAAAATCTTCTATTTTGTGATCAATAATGATCTCTAGTTCTCCTCTGGTCATAAATTCCTTCCTCCTCCACAAATCTGAGAGGTAGATTATCCTCTGATCCTCTAATCTATTAATTATCTCCCTCTTTATGGCTAAATCATGGACCCATTTTGATCTTATCTTGGTATATGGTGTTAAGTGTGGATCCATATCTAATTTCTGCCATACTAATTTCCAGTTTTCCCAACAGTTTTTTTCCGAATAATGAATTTTTATCCCTAATGTTGGTATCTTTGGGTTTGTCAAAGATTAGGTTGCTATATATGTACCCTTTTTTGTCCTTTGTATCTAATCTGTTCCACTGATCTACCGGTCTATTTCTTAGCCAATACCAAATCGTTTTGGTGACTGCTGCTATATAATATAGCTTTAGATCAGGTACACTTAGACCACCTTCCTCTGAGTTTTTTTTCATTAGTTCCCTTGCAATTCTCGACGTTTTATTCTTCCATATGAATTTTGTTGTTATTTTTTCTAGGCCATTGAAATAGTTTCTTGGGAGTCTTATTGGTATAGCACTAAATAAATAGATTAGTTTGGGGAGTATTTTCATCTTTATTATATTCGCTCGGCCTATCCAAGAGCACTGAATGTCTTTCCAATTATTTAAAACTGATTTTATTTTTGTGGCAAGTGTTTTGTAATTTTTTTCATATAATTCCTGACTTTTCTTTGGTAGATGGATTCTCAAATACTTTATACTCTCAACATTTGTTTGGAATGGAATTTCTCTTTGTATCTCTTGCTGTTGCATTTTGTTAGTGATATATATAAAAATGCCGAGGATTTATGTGGATTTATTTTGTATCCTGCCACTTTGCTGAAATTTTGAATTATTTCTAGTAGCTTTTTAGCAGAGTCTTTGGGGTTCTCTAAGTATACCATCATGTCATCTGCAAAAAGTGATAGTTTAATTTCCTCATTTCCTACTCTAATTCCTTGAATCTCTTTCTCGGCTCTTATTGCCGAGGCTAGCTTTTCTAGTACTATATTGAATAGTAATGGTGATAGTGGGCAACCTTGTTTCACTCCTGATCTTACTGGGAAAGGTTGCAGCTTATTTCTATTGCATATTATGCTTACTGAAGGTCTTAAATATATGCTCCTGATTATTCTAAGGAATAGTCCATTTATTCCTATACTCTCAAGAGTTTTTAGTAGGAATGGATGTTGGATTTTGTCAAATGCTTTTTCTGCATCTATTGAGATGATCATATGGTTCTTATTAATTTGATTATTAATATGGTCAATTATATTAATAGTTTTCCTAATATTAAACCAGCCCTGCATTCCTGGAATAAATCCTACTTGATCATAGTGTATTATCCTGGAGATGATTTTCTGAAGTCTTTTTGCTAATATCTTATTTAAGATTTTAGCATCAATATTCATTAAGGAGATTGGTCTATAATTTTCTTTCTCAGTTTTCCATCTACCTGGTTTAGGTGTCAGTACCATGTCTGTGTCATAAAAGGAGTTTGGTAGGATTCCTTCATCCCCTATTTTTTCAAATAGTTTATATAACATTGGGACTAACTGTTCTTTAAATGTTTGGTAGAATTCACATGTAAATCCATCTGGTCCTGGGGATTTTTTCCTGGAGAGTTGATTAATAGCTTGTTCTATTTCTTTTTCTGAAATGGGACTATTTAAGCAATTTATCTCCTCCTCTTAATCTTGGGAGCCTATATTTTTGGAGGAAGTCATCCATTTCACTTAAGTTATCAAATTTATTGGCATAAAGTTGGGCAAAGTAACTCCTTATTATTTCTCTAATTTCCTCTTCATTGGTGGAAAGATCCCCCTTTTCATTTGTAAGACTATCAATTTGATTTTACTCTTTCTTTTTTTTGATCAAATTTACCAAAGGTTTATCTATTTTATTGGCTTTTTCATAAAACCAACTCTTGGTTTTATTTATTAATTCAATAGTTTTTTTACTTTCAATTTTATTGATTTCTCCTTTTAATTTTTTGTATTTCAAGTTTAATTTTTGGTTGGGGGTTTATAATTTGGTCTTTTTCTAGCCTTTTAAGTTGTAAGCCCAATTCCTTAATCTTCTCTTTCTCTATTTTCTTCAAATAAGCCTCTAAAGATATAAAATTTCCCCTTTTTACTGCTTTAGCTGCATCCCAAAGATTTTGGTATGATGTCTCATCATTGTCATTATCTTGGGTGAAATTGTTAATTGTTTCTATAATTTGCTCTTTCAGCCAGTCATTCTTTAAGATGAGATTATTCAGTTTCCAATTACTTTTTGTCTATTTACCCCTAACTTTTTACTGAATGTAGTTTTATTGCATTGTGATCTGAGAAGAAGGCATTTATTATTTCTGCCTTCCTACATTTAATTTTGAGATCTTTATGTCCTAATATATGGTCTATTTTTGTATAGGATCCATGAACTGCTGAGAAGAAAGTATATTCCTTTCTATTGCCATTCAGTTTTCTCCAAAGGTCTATCATACCTAGTTTTTGTAATGTTCTATTTACTTTTTTAATTTCTTTCTTGTTTGTTTTGTGGTTTGATTTGTCTAAATCTGAGAGTGCAAGGTTGAGATCTCCCACTATTATAGTTTTACTGTCTATTTCTTCTAGCAATTCTCTTAACTTTTCCTTTAGAAAGTTAGATGCTATACCACTTGGTGCATATATGTTTAGTATTGATATGGCTTCATTATTTATGCTACCTTTCAGCAGGATATAGTTTCCTTCCTTATCTTTTTTAACGAGATCTACTTCTGCTTTTGCTTGATCTGAGATAAGGATAGCTACCCCTGCTTTTTTGGCTTTACCTGAAGCATAATAGGCTCTGTTCCAACCTTTTACCTTTACTCTGTATGTATCTCCATGCTTTAAGTGTGTTTCCTGTAGACAACATATTGTAGGGTTCTGCTTTTTGATCCAATCTGCTATCCGTCTCCGTTTGATGGGATCGTTCATCCCATTTACATTTACAGTTAAAATTACTAATTCTGTATTTCCTGCCATCATATTATCCCCAGATTATGCTTTTTCCCTTGACCCCCCTGATCCCCCTCCCCGATATTTAATTTACAGACCCCCCTTGTGATGCGCAACCCTCCCTTTTTTTTTTTTAGTATCCCTCCCCCCTCCCTCCAAGTCCCTTCACTTATTCTCCTTTTCCTTTTCCCTTTTCCTCTCCCCCCTTTTAATGAGGTGAGAGAAAATTCTCTGAAAAACAAATATGTTAATTATTTACTCTTTGAGCCTCTCCTGATGAGAGTAAGATTTACACAATGATTCTCCCCCTCACTAAGTTCCCTCAGATATGGTGTATTTTCTATGCCTCTTCCTGGGATGTAGTTTCCCTCTTTTTATCATTCCTTCCTCTTTTTCTGAACCGACCTCCTTCCCTTTACTACACTCCCCTTTTTTTCTTTTATATCAGTAAAATCAAATTATCCTTGAGTACTTTTTATATACCCACAACAGTGTTACAGTTCTCAAGGGTTCTGTGTACCTTTTTCTGTTTCTCTTCAGTCTTGTGGATGTAGATCAAATTTTTTGTTTAAGTCTGTTTTTTTTCTTAGAAACATATAGAATTCCTCTGTTTCATTAAATGACCATCTTCTTCCATGGAAAAAGATGCTAAACTTAGCTGGGTAGTTCATTCTTGGTTGCAGTCCTTGATCTTTTGCCTTACGGAATATCAGGTTCCAGGCCTTTCTATCTTTTAATGTGGAGGCAGCAAGATCTTGGGTGACCCTTATTGTGGCACCTTGGTATTTAAATTGTTTTTTTCTAGCTGCTTGTAGGATTTTCTCCTTTGTGTGGTAATTCTGCAGCTTAGTCACTATATTCCGTGATGTTCTTTTTTTAGGGTCTACTTCAGAAGGAGTTCGATGAATTCTTTCCACATCTACTTTCCCTTCTGTTTCTATTATCTCTGGACAGTTTTCTTTGATAATTTCCTGTAAAATAGAATCTAGGCTCTTTTTTTGGTCATAGTTTTCTGGAAGTCCAATGATCCACAGATTATCTCTCCTAAATCTATTTTCCAGGTCTATAGATTTCCCCAGTAAGTATTTGACGTTGTTCTCCAGCTTCTCATTTTTTTTGTTTTGTTTGACTGATTCTTGGGTTCTCTGTGAATCATTCATTTCTATTTGTTCCATCCTGACTTTTAAGGAGTTATTTTCTTCTTTCATAGTTTTTAGTTCTTTTTGTAAATGCCCAATTTCGTTTTTAAATGAATTATTTTGCTCTATTGAACTTTTTCCATTTCCCTAATTTTTTTTTGAGAATTATTTTCTTTTTCCAATTCAGAAATTCTATTTTCTTGAGACTTTTTTTCTTTTCCAGTTCAGAAATCCTACTTTCCTGTGTTTTTTTTAACCTTTTCTAATTCATAAATTTTGTTTCCCTGCATCTCCTGTGAATTCTTTATTTTTTCCAACTCCAATTTCAGGACGTTGTTATTCTCTATCATAGCTTCCCTTTCCTTTCCCCATTTTTCTTCAAACTCCCTTAATTTTTTAATAGAGTCTTCTAGGAAAGAGTTATGTGATGGGGGGCAGGAATCGTTCCCCTTTAGGTTGTTATCTGCTGTCTCTCTGCTGTTAACTTCCTCTGGGTTGGATACCTGCTCTTTCTCTGTGTAGAAGGAATCTATGGTTTTTTTGGCTTTTTTGCTCATATTTAAAAAATCTTTTGGGGTCTGTCCCTGGGGTAGGAAATTATTTATTTACTTCTTTACCAGCTTCCTCCCAGACTGGATGGATGCAGTGGCTCCTGTGCCTGAGCTAAGATAGAGCTCTGGGAGAGAGTTCCCCACCCCCTCCCTGGAGGTGCCTCAGAGGTGATTAGCGCTGCTGTTCCCCAAGGGTGCTGAACAGTAAAGGCAGCACAAAGCCCAGCCTAAGTGTCCGGGTGGGGCATGGATGTCTGCAGCAGGTGATGTGAAAAGCCCCTGTGCTCAAACTGGAAGTGTCTGCCAGAAACCACGGTCCCTAGTTCAAAGGTTCCGCTTCTCTGGGACTTCCTGGAGCTGAGTTCCACTCCCTCCAGCTAAGCTAGGCAGTGTGTGTTGCCTTGGGCCGTATCCACCCACTTGTCAATCTCTTAACTATTCTCAGGTGGGAGCTGAGGCCACACCCCCTGGTGCTGAGATCTGCTGAGTCACCCCCAGGATCTGGGGAAAATCTAATCTATCTGAATTTTTAAAGTGTTTAGATTTCCCTTCTGAACTGCTAAATAATTAGCAGAGAAGAGCTAATAGCCTGTGCCAGATTCCTTTATCTCAGTGGCTTCTCTGATCCCAGAGCCCTTCCAGTGCAATGGGCGCAGTATGCGAGCACCCAGCCCTCTGTGCTGGTCTCTCTTCTTCCTCCCCTGGGGACTGACCTTCTCTGTTGAAACTCCAGATTCTCTTCAGCTGGTAAGTCGTCCTTCCAGTCCTTGTGGTATCTATCAGTACTGGGCTTCTTCTAAGGCTTAATTTATCTAATTGGTTGTGAGGGAGTGAGGATGTTCACAGAGTCGTGTGTTTCTTCTCCGCCATCTTCGCCTTGTCCAGAACCTTTACTTTTAAAAATATTTTCCCAATTTGTTACTTCCCTTCTAATCTTGTTTGCATTAGTATTGTTTGTACAGAAACTTTTTAGTTTGATGTAATCAAAATCTTCTATTTTGTTATCAATAATGATCTCTAATTCTCCTCTGGTCATAAATTTCTTCCTCCTCCACCAGTCTGAGAGGTAGACTATTCTCTGTTCCTCTAAACTATTTATGATCTCATTCTTTATGCCTAAATCATGGACCCATTTTGATCTTATCTTGGTATATGGTGTTAAGTGTGGATCCATATCTAATTTCTGCCATACTAATTTCCAGTTTTCCCAACAGTTTCTTCCGAATAATGAATTTTTGTCCCTAATGTTGGTATCTTTGCATCTACCTTTTATTTAACAATTTCACATTTATTCTAAATATACTTACATAGGTACTTGTTATTTATCCATTAAAATATAAGTGCATTCCCAAAGAGAGGAGTGTGGGAACTGAATGTGGATCACAATATCGTATTTTCAATCTCTTTGTTAGTTTGCTTTGTTTTGCTTTCTTTCTCATTTTTTCCTTTTTGATCTAATATTTCTTGTGCAGTATGATATTTGTGGGGAAATGTATAGAAGAATTGTGCATGTTTGATGTATATTGCATTACTTGCTTTCTAGGGGAGGGAGTTAGGGGAAGAGAAGGAAAAAATTAGAACACAAAATTTTGCAAGGGTGAATATTGAAAATTATCTATGTATATATTTTGAAATTATAAAAGCTTTAATTCTTAAAAAAATATATAAGTGCATTAGGAATGTTTCATTCAAAAGCTTTCATATTTCCAGCACATAGTAGGTGCTTATAAAGTGTTTGTTAATTGACTGATAAGTCTGATTTATTTTAGATTGACTGTTTTAAATTCCAGGGAACCCATTTCTTTGTCCAACTCTATATTCTTATAGTAATTGTGAACCTTATTTCCAGATAGATAGGTGAATCTACTTAGTTACATAGATCTCAGAGTGTCTCAGAAGGATTACAAAATCACATTAAAAAAATCATCCTCTTGATGGGACAATTAGTACATTTACATGGAAGCCAATGCCTAGGAAGTTTCACTCTTAACCTAGATAAATATTGAAGAAGGAAGCATTGTTGATCACTGGCACAATTAGGAAGTGCAAACTTTGAGGTATACAACATGACAACAAGGTGATTTTTCTCAAAATGTAAAATGTTTACATTTCCTATTTATCAAGTAGACTTTTCAGATGAGAAGAAAAACTAAACTGTTTTTTCTTTAAGTCTTCAAAGAAGAAATGCATTATGTCATTGAACAAATGTTAATTAATGATATTTTCTGTTATCTTTTAATTGCAATTCAGCAAGTCTTAATGTTTTGTTTTAAAAACTCAATTTTATTCTATTATTTTAGAGAAATAAGTTACCATTTAAGTAATAATAGCCTTATTTAATATTGGCTTATGTTTTCTTGCTAAAATCTTCTCTGTTTCCCTTTGTCATTAAACATCTCCTACCCCAGTCTAGGCCAACAGAAATGGGTTTGATGAAAGCTTTTAATTCCAGCATATCTACA
Source organism: Sminthopsis crassicaudata (assembly GCF_048593235.1). Classification (NCBI taxonomy): domain Eukaryota; kingdom Metazoa; phylum Chordata; class Mammalia; order Dasyuromorphia; family Dasyuridae; genus Sminthopsis; species Sminthopsis crassicaudata. Next base: position 47,081,931 of record NC_133620.1, read on the forward strand.
AAGACCAAGATGATCTGCAAAGGTAGGGGTAAGGGCAAATTTCAAAATTATTCATGACATTATTGGGGCCAGCTTTAGATTTTAATATCAGGTATTATTATAAGGCACAGAGATGTTTCTTCAGAAATATTTATTACCTTATTAAGGTAAACTGCCTTCCCTGCTGGTGGACAATGTTTTATATAAAAACCTCAAAATCCTATAAACTTCTCAGTTGGAATCCAAACACTTTTTTGCTGACACTATGTTGGCCATTACTTTTATTCTAATTTTAAGGACAGTGGTAGCAGCACTTCAATTAACCAATTAATCAAAATAATATTCCAGTTTCTGCATATGTAGTTCTTAAAGGCTTTTTATCCTGAAGAACATTATTCTGAGTGAATGCCACCTCCTGCTAAGGCAGGCATCAGACTGCCTGGAAAATCACTCGAGTTAGCTCTTTCTAAAGAAATGAGAAAAACTACTAACACTGATATGTTAGTGACCATAAATTAGTTCAGAGAAATAAATAGGAAAATGATGCCATTCTTTGAGTTCAGAGGAGACACATCTACATCCCTCACAACTTCCAAGAGTTCTTTGTTTTATTTTCTAAATATTGGTCTCAGGGCACCTAGGAGTTCAAAATAATAATAATAATAATGAGTAGTTATAATATCCTTGCTAATGGAAAAAAAAAAAAACTACAACAACTTAGCAAAGTCTTTGGAGAGACCTTAAAACCTTCAGAATGGTGAGTAGTTTCTCAGTATTCCCCTTGGGGAGTTTTATTTCATGACAGCACATGAATTTTTTGTGATTGTTGACATGAAATTTCTGGTTCAACATATTTGAAAATTCAGAGATTTAAATTATCCTATATTTGCTTGATTTTTCTGGGATCAAGTTTTCTGCAAAATGAACAAACCTACTAAAATACTAAAAAATCATATTATATTTATATAGAGGTGAATGGGGGAAGCATCATTTAGTACAAAGAGTATCAGCTTTGAAGGCAGGAACACCTCTATCTGAAATCTATAGGAACTGCATAATTCTTGGGAAATTACCATCTGTACACAACAAAAATATTTACCATAGCATTGTGATCTTGAAAAAGTTGCTCAGTAAAATAATAGCAAAATTAATTATGATGAGGATAGTAATGATAAATTAGCATTGCTCCAGCATGTGAATGCTGTAAAGCCTTTTAAGATATATCTTTTAATTCTCACAATTGTCATAATTATTATATAGATGAAGAAATAGAATCATACAGAGATTAAGTGAATTGTTCAGAGTCTCATACCTAGGAAATATTTGAGGTAAATTTCAAATTTATATATACATATGTATATATATATATATATATTACTTTGCTTTCAATAATTTCCCACTATGACTTGCTGTGGAGCTATGTTTGAAATCATAACCTTCTTCCTCTAATTCTGTGCAGTGAAAATTCATTAATGTATAAGTTTATGTGAAATTGCAGAATCTCCAATTTGAACAGGACCACAGAAGCCATCTTGTCCATTCTAAGTAATAACAAGAAGCATCTCATACCATCCCTGATTTGAAGTAATCTAGCCTTTCCTGATATGAACCAATCTAGCCTTTTGTCATTGATTTGAATTGAGGGATGAACTCAATGTTGCCCCTTTAGGGTAATTTAGGAATTCTTAAGAAATTTAGGAAAGCATGAATGGGCAAGTGGTAATCTCAAAGTGGAATGGGTTAATTATTACATGGTTGGAGTGTTTGAAAGCACAAAAATAGTTCTGTAGAATCTACGTAATACCCTAAGGAATATTTGAAGCCAATACCTGAAGAGATCTTGACTAGAGGTTTCTATTATATGAGTGTCAACAACATTATCCAATGGCCTCTATTCAAAGCTTCATATTCATTAGTCATTAATACTTAGTGGTCTAAGTCTGAATGCTCTAATCTTATAAAATGATGCAAAAGACCATTCATACTGAAGCTTGGTTCAATATTTGAGACATTACAGTAGAAGAATTTGAATCACACTTGAAGTTGTAATATAATTTGTTTGCTTTGAGAATATGGGCTTTTTGGGGTATGTAGATACACTGGAAACTATAGTTACAACCTTGCACATAAGTAGCCCATAGGGTCATCCCTTCACTAGAAGCACAGTGGGATTCAACAGTGCCCTGCACATCTAAGCAACCTTTTAAGGATTACACTGCTCACTGTCTGGTATGAGAAAGAGGTTAAAAAATCTTAACCTAAAAATTGTCTGCTTATCCTATCATAGCTTGATTACCAGGGCAGGTGAGGATTCTACCTTGTGGTCAAAACACACACACACACACACACACACACACACACACAGAGTACAAAAAATCCTGCAAAAATGATTCCATTAACTAACAGTTCTTGAAATGTGAGCACACCTATAAACACAAAATCCAATAGACCTGAAATATGAACAGAGCTGGCAAATGAAAACCAGTTTACTGATGTCTGAGATGTATATACATTTTTTTTTCTGGAGTAGTTGAAGTGAAGTGGAATGCCATGAAGTTGGGGCAGGTTTTGCAATCAAAATTAATCCAGTCAACAAGTCTATATGAGTGCCAAAAAAGATGGGCATAAAAATGTGCTAATGGTTATGAAATTGCCATTTCTAGGAAAATTCTACATAATTTTACGATCATTAATGCCTATGCTCCTTCCATGACAAACCCTGATGAGGTCAAATAAAAATTTTATGAAGACCTAAAGACGCTATCATCAATGTGCCCAAAAAGGGACAAGCTTGTGATTCTGGGTGACTTTAATGCTAGAATAGGCTCAGCTTAGGCTCAGCTTATGAGACATAGCAGGCAGTCCTTGAAAGGAATGGAATTGGGAACAGCAACAGCAACGGTCACTTATTCCTGAAGACTTTGTATCTCATGACCTTTTTGTCACTAATACTGCCTTCTATTTACCTAAACACAAGAAAACTTTATGGATCACCTCTGCAGTAAACATACATGTCTGATGGTGGGGAGATAAATGAAGGCAATATGTGGCATAGAATGCTGAAAAGATCATAGACTTATCTTCTTTAGGCTAAATATTCTCATTTAGCAAAAGTGATAGTCCCAAGGCAAAAAGACGATCAGAATAATTAATGTCAATAAATTGGAGAATTTATCTGAGAAAGTTTTGTTGCTAACTTGAAAGGAAAGTTGCGCCAACACTTAATGACAATGGAATAGAAAAGGAATGTACAGTTTTCAGATATTTGGTAAACAGCTCTGCATTTACTCATCTGGGTTAGAAAACTCACAAGCATCAAGAATGGTTTGATGAAAATGATGAGGAAATTCAGAAGCTGCTAAATAAAAATGCCACAGAACTGCACAAATTTTACCAGCAGAATAGTTCATCCATCTCTAAAAAGACAATTTTAATGCTATCAAAAGTAAAGTACAATTGAAGTTTAGAAACATGTGGGATTTTTGGCTCAGTAAGAAGAAAGATGAAATTTAGTTTTATGAGTTAGTGATTATCCAAAGCACTTTTATGAAGCCCTGAAGGCTAGTTATGGACCAAAGAGTTGTGATGTATCTAATTACTCAGTGCTGATAGAGTCATATTCAAGAGTCATATTCATTAGTAATAAGAACATGATCCTGAAAAGATGGGCTGAACACTTCCATGGTGTTCTCAATGGACCATCATCAATCAATGCTAATGCCATTGACTGTTTATCTCAGGGTGAAGTCAATCCCTCTTTAGCTGAAGTTCTAACTGAGGTTTCTTCCATGTGGCAAAGTAACTGGTATTGATTCTATTCAACTGAGATTTACAAAGTGGGAGGTCCATTGTTCATACAAAAGCCTTCTGAATTTTCCAGATTCTAGGATATCTCCCAGAATTTCATGGATTCATTGTCATCTCTATAAATGCAAAGGGAATAAATCATCTTGTGATAATCACAAGGAATGGGAGGGAATATTTCTATTAGTCATTTTGGCAAGATTCTTGCCAGAGTCCTCCTTCATAGGCTAATCCTTTACCTGGAAGATGGACATTTACTTGAGAACCAGTGTGGCTTTAGAATGAGCCAAATAATTTTATATATGGTACCATTTCCTTACCAACAACTCCAGGAGAAATTCCAGGAGCAGCACAGGGATTTGTACTCAATGTTTCCAGATCTGACTAACACATTTGCTATTGTTAATCACAGAGGCTTATGGGAAGTTTTGTCAAAATGTGGTTGCCTGTAAAAGTTAATCTCTTTTGTACTTCAGTTTCATGATGGCATGCTTGCTCAAGTTCTGGATAATGGAGAACGCTCTTGTATTTTCCCAATTAAAATGGAGTGAAGCTGTGTGTGTTTCCATGATTTTTAACATGACATTTTCAGCCATGTTGTGATATACTTTAAGTGAGGACAAACACAGCCTCAAGGTCAACTATTGTACTGCTGGTAAATTTTTTCAACTGGAAAAAGCTAAAAGCTAAGAATACAGGAAGGGTGTAGAATTTTTTTTTTTTTTCAAATGATTGTACACTCCATGCATCTTCTGAAACTGAGAGGCAGCAAAGTATAGATCATTTCTCAACATTGTAAAAATATAAATCTGACTCATGGTTAAGTACAATATCTGAAGTACAATTATAACAAATGATGTCATATCTCAATGACTCAGTCTGATGCAGATTAAGTACTAAACAAATTTGGTAACTGAATTTATCTGATTTAGTGACTAAGTTATTAATCAATGATTAGCACAAATAATAAGGTACACCTATTTTCGTCTCCTTAATCATTAAATAAGCATAGTCACTGAAACACACATAATTAATTTGCATAAAATGACCAAAAAAAGAATATTCAATGTTGTAAAGATTTGCACACACACATATGCACATGCACACATACACATTTACAAATTAATGATGTATCTTCTGGCCAAGATGGCAGAGATGAGGCACACAGCTGCTTGAGCTCCATGTTTTCTCTAAGAATTTATTTCATGGCAAGCCTGACCAGAAAAAAACCCACAAATAATTACCAACAAAAGACATCCTTGAAATTTGCCAGAAAAAAATCTGTTTTTGCTTGAGGGAGGGGAAGAACAGACTGGGCACAGTCTGAGGGCAAGTAGTGAGAGTGAGGCAGGCAGCTCACACTGCTCAGACCTGAGGGGGAGGATGCGATCTCTGCTCTTTTGTTGGAATGACCTTTACCTAGTGTGGATATTCCGTTGTGGCAGCAAGCCAGGATCACCAGAGATGATGTAAACATAGGAGGTAAAGAAAAAAACCCTGGAAAGCTAGCATCTCTTGGGACTCAGCCACCTCCACTCCCAACTGGAGTGACTCAATGCTTTCTTAGAGCCTCAGAGTCTCAGAGCATAGACACAGTGCAGCCATCACTGTCCTGCTAGTGCCTCGCTGCTGTCTACCACAGTCTGTAGAAGAAGTCAATTAACACCATCCAGCCCCATACCCCCCAAAAAAACCAGACCAATTGTTACTCTTGTCAGTTTGTTTTATTTGATTCTGCTCTGACAAAATGAACAAAAAATTTAAAAGGGCTCTAACCATTGACAGCTTCTATATGGATAGAGAGCAGACTTCGAACCCTGAGGTGACTAAAAACAGACTGTCTCCAGAGGAATCCCCAAAGGGGTATATGATCTGCTCCTCAATACACAAAACTCTCATAGAGGAAATCAAAAAGGCTCTCACAAGAGAGCTAGAAGAGAAATTGGAAAAGGAAAGGGAAGCTTGGCAAGAGAGTTTGGAGAAGTCATCCCATGCATTTAAAGACAGAGTGGATAAAGAAATCAAATAATTGAGAAACAAAAATTAGTGAATTGGAAAAAGTAAACAATTCCAATGAAAACAGGATTAGTGAGTTGGAAAAAGAAAATAACTCTCTAAAAATAAAATTGATGAAATGGAGAAAAAATTCCATAGAAGAAAAAAACTCACTTAAAAACTCAGTTGGACAATTACAAAAAGATATAAAAAAGTGAGTGAAGAAAATACATCATTGAAAATCAGGATCAAAAAAGTAGAATTGAATGACTCAAGGAGAAACCAAGATGCCGTCAAGCAAAAGCTGAAAAGCAAAATAATGGAAAAGAATGTTAAGTACCTTATTGGGAAGATAACACACCTGGAAAATAGATTCAGGAGTGACAATCTGAGAATAATTGGGCTCCTTGAAAAATATGAGGAAAAAAAGAAACTGGACATTATTTTCCAGGAAATTATCAAAAAGAACTGCCCAGACATTTTAGAAACAGAGGGTAAAATAGACATTGAAAAAATTCATCAGTCTCCTACTTTCAAGGGAACCTAAAGTCAAAACACCAAGTAATATAGTGGCCAAGTTCAAGAACCATCAGACAAATGAAAACATATTAGAAGCTGCTAGAAAAAAATCAATTCGAATATAGAGGAGCCACAGTAGGGAGAACCCAGGATCTAGCATCATCCACATTAAAGGAGCTAAAGGCCATGGGATACGATATTCCCAAAAGGCTAAGGAACTTGGTATGCAGCCAAGAATAACGTATTCAGCAAAAATGAGCATCTTTTTTTCCAGGGAAGAAGACGGACATTTAACAAAATAAACAAATTCCATCTATTCTTGATGGGAAAAAAAAAAAAAAAAAAGGATCTACATAAAAAGTTTGATCTTCAAATACAGAACTCAAGAGATTTCTAAAAAGGTAAAAAGAAATCCTGAGAATTATATTTCTGCCATAAAGATATATAAAGAGCACATGTATAATTTGTTCTAGGAACTAGAGGTGGAAAGGAAATTATATCATAAAAAAGGGTAAAGTGGTGGTACTACAAATCTAGAAGAGGCAAAGGTAACCTATTATATCTGAGAGAAAGAAAGGAGCGGGATGAACATAGTGTGTATCAATAGACATATTCGATTTATGGTGAAACTCCTTCCACTTCATTGAAAAGTGGGAGGAAAAATGTGAAAAGGGAAGGCATAAGCTAAGGGGAAGGGAAGACAGAGATTGTGAGGAAAAGGGGTAAAATAGGGAGAGAAATTTTAAGGTGGGGGAGGGATACTAAAAAGGGAGGGCTGTGAAAAGCAAGTGGTGCTCACAAGTTTAACACTGGGGAGGGGGGTAAGGGGGAAGGAAAGGAGAAAAGCCTAAGCAAGGGTTAACAGGATGGCGAGCAATATAGAATTAGTTATTTTAACAATAAGTGTGAATGGGGTAAACTCCCTCATAAAGAGGAAGCAGTTAGCAGACTGGATTAAAAGCCAGAATCCTAAAATATATTGTTTACAGGATACACACCTGAAACTGGGTGATACATACAGAATAAAGGTAAAAGGTTGGAGCAGAATGTACTGTGCTTCAAGTGAAGCCAAAAAAGCAGGGGTAGCCATCTTCATCTCAGATCAAGCAAAAGCAAAATTTGATCAAATTAGAAGAGATAAGGAAGGACATTATATTTTGCTAAAGGGTAACATAGATAATGAAGCAATATCAATATTAAGCATATATGCACTAAGTGGTGCAGCATCTAAATTCCTAAAAGAGAAATTAAGAGGGCTGCAAGAAGAAATAGACAAAAAACTATAATAGTGGGAGATCTCAACCTTGCACTCTCAGAATTAGATAAATCAAACCACAAAACAAATAAGAAAGAAGTCAAAGAGGTAAATAGAATACTAGAAAAGTTTGATATGATAGCTCTTTGGAGAAAACTAAATGGAGAAAGAAAGCAGTACACTTTCTTCTCAGCAGTTATGGAACCTATACAAAAACTGACCATATATTAGGTCATTAAAAACCTCAAAATCAAATGCAGTAAGGCAGAAATAGTAAATGCATCCTTTTCAGATCACAATGCAATGAAAATTACATTTAATAAAAAGCCAGGGAAAATAGACCAAAATAATTGGAAACTAATAATCTCATACTAAAGAATGATTGGGTGAAACATCAAATCATAGACATAATTAATAACTTCAGCCAAGAAAATTACAATAATGAGACATCATACCAAAATGTGTGGGATACAGCCAAAGCAGTAATAAGGAGAAATTTTATATCTCTAGAGGCCTACTTGCATAAAATAGAGAAAGAGGTCAATGAATTGGGCTTACAACTAAAAAATGCTAGAAAAGGAACAAATTAAAAATCCCCAGACAAACAGGAAACTTGAAATTCTAAAAATAAAAGGAGAGATTAATAAAATTGAAAGTAAAAAGAAACAAACCAACAAAAAAAAACTATTGAATTAATTAATAAAACTAAGAGTTCAATAGACAAACCCTTAGTAAATCTGATTTTAAAAAAGGAAAGAAAAAAAAGCAAATTGTTAGTCTTAAACATGAAAAGGGAGATCTCACCACTAATGAAGAGGAAATTAGAAAAATAATTAGGAGCTATTTTGCCCAACTTTATGCCAATAAATTCGATAACTTAAATGAAATGGAAGAATACCTTCAAAAATATAGCTTGCCCAGATTAACAGAGGAAAAAGTAAATAGTCCAAATAGTCCCATTTCAGAAAAAAAAAAAAAAAATAGAACAAGCTATTAACCAAATCTCTAAGAAAAAAATCCTCAGGACCAGATGGATTTACATGTGAATTCTACCAAACATTTATAGAACAATTAACTCCAATGCTATATAAAATATTTGAAAAAATAGGGATTGAAGGAATTCTACCAAATTCCTTTTATGACACAGACATGGTACTGATACCTAAACCAGGTAACCAAATTAAAAAAGCTTTTGTACAAACAAAACTAATGCAAACAAGATTAGAAGGGAAATAACAAATTGGGAAAACATTTTTACAGTTAAAGGTTCTGATAAAGGTCTCATCTCAAAAATATATAGAGAATTGACTCTAAATTATAAGAAATCAAGCCATTCTCCAATTGCTAAATAGTCAAAAGATATGAACAGACAATTTTCAGATGAAATTGAAACTATTTCCACTCATATGAAAGTGTTCCAAATTGATCAGAGAAATGCAAATTAAGACAACTCTGAGATACCACTACACACCTGTCAGATTGGCTAAGATGGCTAAGGAATAAATAATGATGAATGTTGGAGGGGATGTGGGAAAACAGGGACACTGATTTATTGTTGGTTGAGTTGTGAAAGAATCCAATCATTCTGGAGAGCAATCTGGAATTATGCCCAAAAAAGTTATCAAACTGTGCATACCCTTTGATCCAGCAGCGCTACTACTGGGATTATATCCCAAGGAAGTACTAAAGAAGGAAAAGGGACCTGAATGTGCCAAAATGTTTGTGGCAGCCCTTTTTGTAGTGGCTAGAAACTGGAAAATAAACTGATGCCCATCAGTTGGAGAATGGTTGGATAAATTATGGTATACTAATGTTATGGAATATTATTGTTCCATAAGAAATGACCAGCATGGTAAATACAGAGAGATTTGGAGAGACTTACATCAACTGATGCTGAGTGAAATGAGCAGAACTAGGAGAACATTATACATTTCTACAACAATATTATATGAGGATGTATTCTGATGGAAGTGGATATCTTCAACACAGAGAAGATCCAATCCAGTTCCAATTGATCCGTGATGGACAGAATCAGCTACACCCAGAAAAGGAACACTGGGAAATGAGTGTAAACTGTTTGCATTTTTTGTTTTTCTTCCCAGGTTATTTTTACCTTCTGAATACAATTCTTCCTTTGCAACAGCAACAACAATAACAGAAATTCAGTTCTGCACACATATATTGTATCTAGGATATACTATAACATATTTAATATGTATGGGAATGCCTGCCATCTAGGGGAGTTGGTGGAGTGAAGGAGGGGAAAATGCGGAACAAAAGGGAGTACAAGGGTAATGGTGTGAAAAATACCTATGCATATGTACTGTCAAAAAATGTTATAATTATAAAAATAAATGAGAAAAAAACAAATTTATGATATAGTTGTGAATTGGTACACCATTCTGGCAAGTAATTTAAAATTATCCAAGAAAAGTATTCAAATTTTATATTGTCTTTACCTAAATATTTCACAATGCAGTAATTTTAAAGCTTTTAATATTAATATTTAGAGCAATAGTTTTTATGGTAACAAAGAACTGGAATTAACTTGGGATCCTAGATTGGGGAAAGGCTACCAAAAAGTGGTGTCTGAAGTATTGGAATTACTATATTGTATATTATAAAAATTATAGCAAGAAAATGAATATTAAGGAAAATATAAATTACATACGAACTTATTTTTTCAAAACAAAGGTGAAATGAGGAAACAATATACACCGTTTTACAACAGCTACAAAACAATAAAGGTTGAATGCGGCAAAGTCAACCAATCAGAAGAATTAAATACTTCCCTAGTAGCTAATCACAATGCAAGCATACCATACAATAGATGCATACTAAAAACTGCCCTCAAGCAACTCACATTCTAATGTGTGAGACCACAATGCAAATAACTATGTATATATGACAGGGTAAATCAATAATTATCTCAGCAGTAAGGCACTAACATTCAAGTGGGTGCATGAAATATTTCTTGAAGAAAGACTTTAGCTGAGATTTGAAGGAAGGAAATGGAGAAAAGGAGAGAAAAATATAGATAGAAGCAAATTTATTTTCCTCAAGAAGAAATATGAAAAATACTTCCCTTTATCCAATTGTAGAGACAAGAATCCATAGGTATGTGAAATTTAATGTAAAGCCAGATTTGTGTGTGTGTGTGTGTGTGTGTGTGTGTGTGTGTATGTGTGATAACTACTTTTAGTAATTTTTCTCTTATTAAACAAATTTTATTACAAGAGATGGTGCTGGTGGGGAGTAGGGAGTGGAAAGAAAGAGCCAAGATGGTGCAGTAAAGATCAAAACTTGCTCAACTTCTCCTTCAAATTGTTCCAAATTCCTCTCAATAATGACTCTAAACCAATTTTAGAGCATCAGAACACCCCCAAAAGATGGAGTAAAATATTTTCTAGCAGAAGCCAACTTAGAAGCTCAGCAGAAAAAAATTGTGACACCAGGATCGGAGTCCCAGGGCAAGACAACTGATGCATCCCTGGACACAGCTCCATTCTGGCCCAAGACAAATCTTTGAATCAGTGGCAGTGCTGGTAGCTTCCAGACCTCTCAGCCTAGAGACACCAAAGAGAAACTGGAAGATCAGCAGAAAAGTTCTGTGGAATCACAGTGAGAGCCCAACATGAAATCACAGCACAGGTTCAGTTTGGCTCCAGCCCAACCCCAGTGTCAGCAAGGTAAAACCTCTGAATCAGCAACAGTGCTGGAATCTTCTAGGCCTCTAAACCCAAAAAACCCAGGAGGATTTAGAACATGAGTAGAATAAGCCTGACAATGGGGTGGAATTCTAGTAGACAGTCTCAATGCAGCCCCGATCAGGCAAGTTCCTGCCCAAGCCAGCACACTAGATCTTACAGCTATAGTGGGTAGAGATACACTTAATATCTCCAGAGGAGGGTAAAATAAACAAACAAACAAACAAATAAACAAATAAGCAAATAAATAAATAAATAAATAAACAAACAAATAAATAAACAAACAAACAAACAAACAAACAAACAAACAAATAAATAAATAAATAAATGAAAAATAAAAAAGCTTGTGGTCAGATTCCTAGAAGTATTTCTGAAAACAGCTGCACAAAAACCCCTAAAGCTTGGGACAATGCACCCTCCCCCCTGGAAACAGAACCATACTTTAACAAACAGTTTAAAGCCAAGTAATAGACTAGGAAAATGAACAGAAAAAACAAACAAAAAATCTTTGTGACCATTGAAATTTATGATGGTGACGAGGAGTATCAAAACACACACTCAGAACATAATGAAGTCAAACCTCCTAGATCCAAAGCCTGCAAGAAAAATAAGGATTGGGTTCAGATCATGGAAGAGCTCAAAAGAAACTTTGAAAATCAAGTAAGAGAGATAGAGCAAAAACTAAGGAAAGAATTGAGGCAAGTGCAAAAGGAAATACAAAAAAGGTAATAATGAGAAGAATGCCTTAAAAAGCAAAATTGGCCAATTGGGAAAGGAGGTAGGTACAAAGTTCATTGATAAAAATAACTTCTTAAAAATAGAATTGACCAAATGGAAGCTAATGACTTTATGAAAAATCAAGATCCAATAAAGCAAACAAAAAACAAAATAGGAAGAAATGTGAAATACCTCATTGGAAAAACAATTGATCTAGGACAGATTAAAATTTAATAATTATTGGTCTACCTGAAAATCATGATCAAAAAAAGACATCATCTTTCAAGAAATCACCAAAAAAAGCTGTTCTGATATTCTAGAACCAGAGGGTAAAATAGAAATTGAAAGAATCCACTGATCATCTGCTGAAAGAGATGCCAAAATAAAAACTCCCAGTAATATTATAACCAAATTCTGGAACTCTCAGGTCAAGGAAAAAAAATTTGAAGCATCTAGAAAGAAAAAAATTAAAATATATTGGAACCACACAGTCAGATAACACAAGATTTAGCAGCTTTCACAGTAAAGTACCAGAGGGCTAGGAATATGATACGCTGAAGAGCAATCTAACTAAGATTGCAAACAGGAATCACTTACCCAGCAAAACTGTGTATAATCCTTCAGGGGAAAAAGTATTCAATCAAGGGATTTTCAAGTATTCATAATTAAAAGACCAGAGTTGAATGGAAAATTTGATTTTCAAATACTGGGCTCTGGAAATGCATAAGGAATCAATAAGTAAAGTAATATCATAAAGAGCTTAATAAGGTTTATCTGTTTACATTCCTGCATGGGAGGATGATACTTGTAACTCACTAGAATATTCTCATTATTGTGGCAGTTAGAAGAAGTATTTATAGACAGAGGGCACAGGGCACAGTTGTGAGTTGAATGTGATGGGATAATATATATATATATATATATATATATATATGTATATATATATATATATATATATATATATATATATATATATATATATATATATATATATATATATATATATATTTAAAATGATGAAATTAAGGGATGAGAGAAAAAATGTACTGAGAGAAAGGGAAAGAAAGAATTGAAACAGTATAAATAATCTGCCATAAAAAAGAATCAAGAAAAAGCTTCTACAATGGAACAAAAGAGGGAAAGGAATGGGTGAGGATGTGAATCTTACTCTCATCAGAATTGGCTCAAATAGAAAATAACCTACATATTCAATAGGGCTATAAAAATCTATCTTGTTCTGAAGGAAAATAGGAGGGAAATTGGATATGAGAAGGAGAAGATTGGGGGAGGGAGTGATCTGTTACAGTCCAGAACTCTGAAACAAGGATTCTTACAAGGTGTCAATAGAATTGATGAGAAAATAGTTATCTAGTTTAGCATAGTGCTTAATAGTTCTCTAAATTCAGTATGATTGATTTAATTTTACAACAAATAATGGTTTCCTAGTGATGTAATGATTGGCTTATACTCAGTGTAGAGTATATAAGCTGGGAGCCTCAGCCAGATTCATTCAGAGCTAGTGAAGACTAGCAGACTGGAGACTGACGACAACCCCTTGGACTCATATTTATTCATCCCATCTTACATCCTGTGGTGGTAGGCTCTCCCCTTTAGCTTCTCCACTGACACAGAGACTCTGGAAGATTTTTAAGAAAGTTAGCCAGGCCCCAGACAAGACTTTGAAGGAGAAAAAGGATTTGGACTTTAACCCCTGGCTACTCTTGTGGTGATTATTCTGCTGAAATGAAGGCTGCCCAAAGACCTCCAAGAAAACTGAACTAAGAAAATTACAGTGATCAGTTGCAAAGTACTTTTGAGGAGGGACTGGATGAAAGGAGAGAGAGAGCATAAATGGGAGAGGCAAGAAATACAATTACCAACAACAATAAAAAATGTTGAAAGCAAGTTTCTCTGATGGAATATTATTGTTATCTGGAAAATGATGAGCAGGATGTTCTTAGGTTAAAAAAGAAAAAAAAAAACAAAAAGCAAAACACAAAACAAAACAAAACAAAAACAAAAACAAAAACTTGCAAGTCCTCCATGAACAAAGTGAAGTATACTGTATACAAAGTAATAGCAGTGTTCTGGGATGACCAGCTATAAATGACTTTGTTATTCTCATTAATAAATAATGACAATTTCCTCATTTACCATATTTCCTGGATCTGTAGCAAAAGTAGAGATCTCTGTATGAGAAGATCATAAAAGGATCACCCAAAGAAAGAACTGATAGATTCTGAATATAAATGGAAGCATTCTCTATTAGTCTTTCTCTCTCTTTATTTTTAACTTAATTTTTAGAGGGTTTTTATTTTCATTATGATGGGAGATCTATGTTTTCTTTCACAACTTGATTTTTTGGAAATATTTTGCATAATTTCACATTTGGTTTCTTAATTGTGATTGAGAAAAAGAGAGAGAGAGAGAGAGAGAGAGAGAGAGAGAGAGAGAGAGAGAGAGAGAAAGAGAGAGAGAGAGAGAGAGAGAGAGAGAGAGAGAGAGAGAGAGAACCTAGAACTCAAAAAGTCTTAAAAACAAATGTAAAAAAAAAGTGGTCTGGGGAAAAATATTAAAAAATAAATAAAAAAATAAGTTAGGGTGTGGCTAGGTGGTGCAGTGGATAGATTATCAATCCTAAAGTCAGGAGGACCTAAGTTCAACTCTGGTTTCAGACACTTAATACTTCCTAACTGTGTGACCCTGGGCAAGTCATTAATCCCAAATGCCTCAGCAAAAATAAATAAATAAATAAGTTATGGCACTGTTGGAAAGCAGGGAGTGTCCATTATCAATAGCAAAACCAAATATGGCAATTAAGTATTTTTTTTAAAATACGTGAGTTTCAATTATTATCCATTATGTTAGAATCACTTAACAATTCAACTAACAGTGCATTAGTGTTCCTAGTTTCTCTTTTCCTTTCCCATATTTGACATTTCTCAGAGGTGTGAGGTGGTACTTCAAAATTGGAGTAACTTAATTTTAACACTTTTTTTTTTTTTTTTTTTTTTTTTTTGTGAGTGCTTCATCACTTGTGGGACAAGCACATCAAAAATCCTATTGGTAATTGACATAATTATCTCATTTACCATATTTCCTGGATCTGTAGCAAAAGTAGAGATATCTATATGAGAATATCATAAAAGGAAAATTATAATAGAAAGTATACACAATTTTGAATTTATTGAGAGTACCTCCACTATTCAAATTTCTATTTCAGAGAAATGAGTATGTTTAGGAAATGGTTTTACAAAGAATTAAAATTTTAACTAAATCAGTTATGCCTGATATGCATTCCTTTTATAGAATTTCAAAAGTAGAGGTTCACAACAATTCCAATAGCCTTGTTATGAAAAGAGCTATCTGCATCCAAAGAGGGGACTGTGGGGATTGTATGTGGACCATAACATAGCATTTTCACTTTTTTTTTGTTGTTTGCTTGCTTTTTGTTTTCCTTCTCATTTTTTCCCTTTTTGATCTGATTTTTCTTGTGCCATATTATAAATGTGAAAATATATATAGAAGAATTGCACATGTTTAACATATGTTGGATTATTTGCTGGCTAAAGGATGGGGTGGATGAAGGGAGGGAGAAAAATTTTGGAAAACAAAGTTTTTAAGAGTGAATGTTGAAAACCATCTAAGCACATATTTTGAAAATAGAAAGCTAAAAGATAAAAAGAAAAGAAGAGAGTCACATAGTAGAAGGAGCTTTTGTTTTCACATATTTTGCCATTTAACCATTTAAAATTTTCCCCCTTAGAGACTTTTGGTGGTTAAAATTGAATATAAACTATAATTAATATGAAAAACTGTCGACTATCTTTTTCAATTCCAGTAAAATTGTATTTGATTTTATCTAAATTTCTACATCTAAAAGAGGGCAATATAACACTCTTTAAAAGATACTACCTAATCTAAGTTTACATTCTTATAAATGCTTCCTGAATTGACTGTACTTTGTCAAACTCTTTTCCCTCTTGTAGAATTAACAATTTTATGCTTAGTGAGTATATTTGTCTAATTTAAGCCCTTTCCTGACATTAGTTAATGCTAATCTATTTTTAATAAAACTGAGCACTTAGGTCTGAGTTGATTAAGACAGTTCATCAATAACTAGTACCACCTGATTAAAACCTTGGCTAATATCTTGGAATCAGCATTAATTAAAAAAAAAAAAAAAAAAAAAAAAAAAAAAAAAAAAAAACAGGTCTTGAGTTTGGTTGTGCTTTTCCTGAGCAAATGAAACATTTCTACCCAAGAAGAGAAATTTCATTGGAGAATATATTATTTTTTCCAAACTTAACACTTCAGTTGGAATGAGGAAATAACAGTATAGAAACTTTCAATTAATTTTGATTGATGAATATTTTGCAAATTATTTTCTTTCAAATTTGTCTGCCATATGATGAGCTTAAATGACTTGACCCAAGTAAAATAATATCAGAGGAAATATTTGAATCCACATCTTCCTGAGTCAAACTATAGCTTTCTATTCACTATGTACTACTATAAGTCTGGCTACCAGAAGGTGGTATTTTCATTTTAATTATAGACCCAAGCATAATAAATTCATAAATCTTAACTGGTGTTAAATATTGGATATCTAGTACAACTTTCTTAAGATGATAATTTTTGCCTTCGTTCTTAATTATGTGTCATTCTTTAGACTATGATATGCATTTAGATAGTTAATACATAGATTTATATCATTAGAGCATATTTTTTGAACTGTCACTGTGGACGAGATTAATTCTGGGAAATTGCAAATATCCTTTAATGACCTCACATATAGCCAGGAAATAAAAACACTGGATATTCCTTTTAGCCAGAATGTTCTCAATCTTAATCTCTAACTTTTTGAAATCCTAACTTCTTTTAAGATTTAAATAAAGTATTTCCCCCAAGACATTTTCTTCTATTCACCATTGCCCTAGCCAAAAATCCCTTCTGAAATTACCCTGAAATTAGTCTCCTTCATTGGATGTAAGCTCACTCAAAGAGCAACTAGTCCTTAAGATAGTGCCTTTAAAAAGATAAAAGCTGAATAAATGTTTGGTGATTGGATGATTTATTCCACTTCAATATTTTTCCAGTGATATTGTCCAATAATGAGACACTAATTACCCTAATCTCAGGAAAATCAATAGAAAATGACACAGAGGATAATGAATATGTGACTAGTTGTTATGTTGAAGATGATGTAATATAAGAAGAACAAGAAATTACTTTAAAACTTAGCTGGGAATATCACTAAGTCTATATCCCAAACATATCTTAAAAAAAAAAAGAAAAGGAAAAGAACCATTTGTAGGATAATATCTAGAACAACTCTTTTTGTGGTGGCTAAGAATTAGAAATCAAGGAAATAGCAAAACAAGATGTGGCATATGATTGTAATCAAAATAGCAAGCAGAATGATTTCAGTAAAATCATGGAAAAACTTATCTGACCTAATGCAGGATGTAATATGCATAAAGTAACAATTAGAACCATAAGAACATTATACAGAGCAAATGCAATATTGTTTAATAAAGTATGACAGTTATTCTCAACAATATAATACAAGATAATCCCAAAGAACTAATGATAAATCATACTGCCTTTAGATAAAGAACTGATCTTATTTAAATACAAACAGATGCATGCTATTTTTCACTTTTTTTTGTTTCAATTTGTGTCTTCTTACACAAAATGATTAGTATGGGAATGGTTTATATAATTATTCATGTATATCCTTTATCTGATTGCATAGCACATCAGAAAGGCAGAAGAAAAGCAGGATAGAATTTGTAATTCAAACTTTAAATAAAAAATGTTTAAAAAAATGGGGATAAAAAGCTTAACTGTTGGAAGACAAAGATAGAGACATTAAATGATAAAGACAGAGAGAAGGAGGGATAATCAGAAAGACAAAAAGAGGGATACAAACCAAAAAAAAAAAAAAGAGAGAGAGAGAGAGAGAGAGAGAGAATGAGAGAGACTAGGGAAGGGAGAGACAGAAAGAAATCCATAAGTTTGATGAGATAATTATCTTTTTCAACATTTTATCCTTAAATGAGTAACAGGTTTGAGATGAGTTCAGAAAAGAAAGAATAAATGAATAAATGCTCTTTCCCAAACTTTAATGATTTGATAAGAGAAAAGGAA